>NC_138891.1:35523885-35800990 GCF_965194825.1 Balaenoptera physalus
AATACGCTAGATGCACTCCAGGCAATGGAGATACAAAAGTAAAAAAGAAAGGCAAGGTCCCTTCTCCCATAGAGCTTATATTCTAGTAGAAGAAGACAGATAATAAGCAAGGGAAAAAATAAGCAAGGTAGTTTCAGAGACAGTAATTAAGTCATTTCATTTACAATGAGCTATGATTTCTCAGCAATCATTTTACATACTAAGAAATAAATTTAACCCATAAATTGTTTTCGTATGTAATGAAAATACGAAATACAAAGGCTGACCTGTTCCAGTGTTTAGACACTCAGTTAAATTTTTTCTTTTCCATTTTGCAGTTTCCTTTTCATATTTTGGGGACATTAGTTACCTTTTCTAGTCACAAACATTTTTGTAGGCTCTTAAAAAGAGCCTAGAGCCTTGGCACTGTGTTCATAAACCCTGACGAATAAGTGGACTCTCCTTGTAGACTATATAGAGGTCGGTATTTCATGCCGAGGTGATGGGAAGATTTACTACATACCAGGGGAGCTCAACCTTCTTCTGCCCCAACACACGAGGATGCACACTCCCGTTAGTCACAGGGTTCAACTCAGAGGGTATTTCTAACTCAGGGGCTTATCAGAAACTTCAGGACGTTGGAGATTAGTAAATCAAAGAGAAGCATACATATGGAAAGCCTCTAGCGGGATGTATTTCCACTTTGAAAATTACTGCAGTATACATCTATAGTAACTTTTGTTAAAGTACTTTTTTGCTTGCATGTTAATCAGTGTTGAAAAGTTAAACAGTAGCATCCCAAGCTGTTGCTCCAGGAAGGGAGGACAGTTAATGACATTGCACAGGAAACATCATGGCTGTCATGGGATCACCAATGGGGGAATTTATTTTCAGTTTTTCCCCTAATCAGGAAGTTTATGCTTCTCAAAAAAAAAAAAAAAAAGTAGTTTTAACTCATTGCTTATCAAAAGAGCACACAGAAAGCAAAGAGGGCAGATCCCAGGAAGAAACACAGAAAGCTTAAAAGGCCACAGGTTAGTCCAGGAAGACAGTTCAGCTTTTCACTTCTACAATCAGGCTTGTGAGTCCTATCCTATCTGTGAGACCCTGGACAAGTTAGTCAGCATTTCCGAGCCTCAGTTTGCATATCCGTAAAATGGGATAATTATTATCCCTAATTCATGGAGTTGTGATCATTAAGTGAAGTGATCCAGGTTTGCACCAGCAGCTCAGTAAATGTTAGCTGTTAGCAGAGAGAGTGGCTGCACTGAGCAGAAAATGAAGTTTTTGGAGGACTAAGGAACAAAGTAGGTAGGTGGTATTTTGCAGAATTTATTATTTAGAAATTCCCATGTCAAAATTTGGTATATGGGGGAAATTGTGACTAATCATATCAGGCTGATATTTTTTTTTCATAATTAGTAGTTAGAATTATAAAAAGAGAAAGCAAACTTCCAAATGCACTACATCATTTCAGAATAGCTTTGAACAACACTTATGTTAGAAGCTCAGAAGTGGCCTAAGTTTGAGAAAAACAGGAAAAAGTAGAGTCTAGTTTCTTTTACATCAGTTCTTTATAGAGGAGAAACTGAAATCCAACCACCATGGTGTCAGAAACCCCATGTATATACGTTAATTAATAAAATTATAATGTGGAAGTAGTTCTCGTTCATTCTCAACTAATTCTTATGATGTATTCTTAAAGTTTTGATTGAAAGATTCCTTCAGGTTATTGGAATTGATAGAAACGTGGCCTGAATAAAGTCTTCCTGGTGCCCAGATGGCTCTGGCATCAACCAGGCACATTTTTATCTGACCATACTGCAACTGTGTTATACCTCTACATTTGTCATCAGTTTCGTTTGTTCATCTGTTCATTTTATGACGAGAAACTGACATTTAGTAAAAGACCATCATTAATCATCAACTTAGCAGAGCCATGCTAGAACCCTGGACTCTTGATGGCTCCTAAGGACTCAACCCACCTTCCCTGACTGACTCTAGGATAGGGAAGCAATCCTGACCACGTCAATGATGGATTTTCCTGTGGACATGCCTGACCCCAGGACCATCCGTCAGGCTACAACACAGCTTCAAGCTACATGGGAATATCATGATTCTTGGGAAACAGACTGCAGAACATCATAAACCAAACCTGCTTGAAAATAGGGCTGTGTGCCTTCAGAAAGGTTCTGGGAAGCTGGCCAGACATTCATGTACATTTTTTTATGTGTTAGCTGTGGCACGGGTATTTTGAGAAGCACTTTGGGAAGTCACAGCAGGAACCTGGCTTTTGTGTTTTGAAAGTGCCAGCTTTATTGCAGCTCAAACAGAATAAATAAAAGGGAAACAGCATCATTACCTGGCAGGTTTTTCAGTGCGGTTTCAGCAGGGATTCTCGCTTTTCTAGCTTTAACATGCTTGCCTCCCCAGCTTTATGAAAAAAGAATGCTATCTGGGAAGAACCTGAACCAAATATGAAACACGGTTTCAACAATTTCATACCATTTTTACCAGGAAGTACTTTCACTGGAACATTTTGGTTTACTGAGAACATATGTACCTCTTCTTTTGAGAGACAGAACATTCTTTTATTTGATGACCTTAAGAGCCTTTTTACCTTCAACTGGACAGAGGGAGGAGAGAAATGGAACTCCAGTGGAAAAGTAATTGTCCATCTCTGTCATGCACTTTCTTGCTGAGCTACATAATGGTTCATAAGCTCTTAACTGAAACTTATAAAAGCGTTTCCAATTGTTAGTTCAAGGTCTGTAGCCTGCTTAGAAATTGTTGAAATGTACAAAATAAATGAAAAAAAAAAAAGCATCAGGGAAAGAAATTCTAGGTCATGCTTTTAAGAGCTGCTTGACCAAAAAAAAAAAACAGTTTTTTTCAGAGGATGGGAACAATTTCAGTGTTCAGTTTTGTATGCCATTGGTTTTGTTTGGGCACAATATATGCACCTCTGGTGCAGATGACTCAGTGATTGAAGAGGGTTTAATTTAGGTCCTATGAAATGCAGGTACATTGAATGGTGTGGAATCCTGCCTAATACCAGTAATCCTAGATTTGTGTAGTTTAATGGTAGTTAAACCTCCATTGCACTGTGTCTTGTAACAGTGGTTAGAAAGAAGAATTTTGAGTTGAGGTAAGAGACAGGAGATGAAGTGATAGCACAGCAAGAGTATATTAAATTTTCAAGACAGTCCTAAAATTTCTGCAGAAACCTGAGGAAAAAGATTGCAGTGCCCATAGGAAATGACACACATGAGTGAACTGATGGTGCCAAGTCAGGATATTTTGCTGTGTCAGGGCACAGAGTCATCATCTGCATTGGGTAGAATGCACTGTGGTTTTCCCATTAAGCAATGCAGAGCCTAAGGTTTCCCAAAATAAAACATTCCTGTCACTCTGCATCTCTTCCCTTCCTTCCCTCTGATCACCCAGCTCTGATTCATTTCTAGTCAGCTCTCAGATCTTACTCAAACATCACTTCCTCAGAGAAGCCTTCCCTGATTTGGTCTCCATGGAGTTGAATGTCTCTGTAATATACTCTCTAGCCCCATGTAGTCCACGGCATAGTTGATTTTGTATTTGCATGAGTATGGGGTTCGTGGCTGTCTCCCATTGTCTCCTTAGAGCTTAGCCCAGGGTCCGGCTTGGTAGCAGGTCTTCAAGAGATGTTGATTAATGAATGAATAAGTGTAGGGATGAATAAACAAGTAAATTGAAGGAAGGCTAGAATAGAGGCAGAGGAGTGAATGTATCTCCTTCTGGGAGGGAAAAGAAGTCAACAGTCTTGACTGTGTTTTTAGAACCAAAACAGACCATCCTATCTTAACTTTCAAAATTTATGCATAAAATTCAGCAAAATTATGTTCTCTTCCCACTCTTTATAGAACTTCTGAGGCTGCCCATCTTAACATTTCACACAGTGCCCACCATTAAAACACACTCATGCTATATCAAAAAATTTAAGCCATATCTGATATGGTGGAATAATATGGAATAATTAGTCTGTACCTGAGATTGGTGGATCCCTGAGAGGGAGACTTCAGAGAAAGGAGACTGCTAAGGCAGACACAGGGCTTCCACATTTTCTCCTGGTGTCTCCCATGAACAGTAATCACACAGCTCCCTATATACTGAACACCCTGGTGACACAGCACAGACCCTCTTCCTGAACCTGCATTAGCCTAGTTTTTTACTGTGCACTTTTAAAATGACTTGACTATAGAAGAGCAATGTCTGTATCTCTGTGGTAATGAATTAAAGCAAAAGCTAATCATCTCTAAGGATTTAAAGTTAGATGGTAAAAACGGGCTGTAAAACTTAGTTCTTTCTACCCTCACTTTCCCCCTTTCCTCAGAAGCACAGGGCTTTCCACCCACTACACAGCTGCCTGGAAGATGCTGCATTCTAGATTCAACTTCAGTGACAGTCATGGAGAGAAGTCTAACATGAAATCCCAGTGAAAACAAAGATGGCTGAGGTCATAAGTCAGCAGTGATAAGTTTAGATAATGTTCTAGCTCTTGAAATGTCAAATACTGGCATATCACTTTTAATGGAGGTCTGATTCAATGCTCATTAAGTGAACTACCCAGTCCTTACTTCTTTTGGCTCTGTTTTCAAAATTTTTTGTAAAATAAACGGCATGCTTTTATGATTCTCAACTTTTTCAGACATATGCAGCCGTGTTTCATGAATGATCATACAATTTGTAGTACTTCATTTAAATTATTACATACTGGCTTCCCTTCTTCTCCTTTTTTTCCCCTTACAGACACTGTAACTGTCATATGTGTTCCAAAGCCCTGTCTAAATTGTTCACACAACCTAAAGTACTTTTAGAATCTCACCCATTCGAGAAAACTTGACTAATTCCCTACATTCTAGAATTACCATTAGACCTAAAATTATCTTGAATATTTTCTGTAAAATTTATTTAAAATACTTGCTCACTTATTCATTTATCTAATAATTTTTGAGGTTGAAAATATATTTACTTCTAGGAGTCAGTAGCCCCAAGTTTGAGTTCTACTCTGGGTGGTGTAAGACCTTTGAAATTGAACTTAGTATCTCAGTAACAAAGATTTTTACTCTTTTGAACTAAGGGATTAGACCAATGCATTGTAAAGGTCTCTTCCAATTATGCTATTTAAGATTAAATTATAATTGTGTATGTTGATGAGCGACAGGCATTCTGCTTCGCTTCTAACATGTTTTATCTCACTCAAATCTTCTCAAAAATGAGAGAGATGCTATTATTATTGACATTTTACAAATGAGAAAAGGAGGCACAAAGAGGTTATAAAACTTTCCTAAGATCATTCAACAGGAAGCAGTGGAGCTGGGATGGAAATCCGGGTCTGATTTAAACTATCCTGCACGATGTCTAAATCAGAGGTCAGGAGAGTGGAGATAAATTTACGCAAATGTTAAATTCAGTCACTTCAGAAAATGTCAGTGGTATCTCTGGTTATGAATTATTATGGATTATTATGAATTATTGAGTCACATAGAAACAAGTAAGAATATTTTGTTTCCAGCTCTGCATGGCCCCTAAGCTATACTCTATCCACACACCTCCCCACAGAGCCTCCCCTCACCACACGCCACCACATAAATATATAGGCTCATGTGTGCATATGAGTGTGTGAACATGCACACAGTACTAGATGAAGGATATCTTACCTACCATACATCTATCTTAAACCACATAATGATTTTTTATAAATTGACCCTTATAAGATTAATATGTTTGAAATTGGAGTTTTATCAAGATAATGGTACTTTTCATTATTTCTAAGAAATACCTGCAGAGATAGCCACACACATACAAAGCCACTGCCTAAGACTATTTGACCCACTTTCTTAGTTCCAAAAATATTATTTTCTCTCATTATTTTTGCTTAAGGAAGCAATAGAGGAGAATCAAAAATATATTCAATTTGATAAAAATCAATTAAACAGGATAATGAGCTAAACTCTGGGTGACCCTTATTTTTATTCCTGGTTCATCAATTTTTTTTTTCCCCTTTTTTTTTTTTTTAATTTATTTATTTATTTATTTATTTATTTATTTATTTATTTTTGAGTGTGTTGGGTCTTCGTTTCTGTGCGAGGGCTTTCTCTAGTTGCGGCAAGCGGGGGCCACTCTTCATCGCGATGCGCGGGCCTCTCACTATCGTGGCCTCTCTTGTTGCGGAGCACAGGCTCCAGACGCGCAGGCTCAGTAGTTGTGGCTCATGGGCCCAGTTGCTCCGCGGCATGTGGGATCTTCCCAGACCAGGGCTCGAACCTGTGTCCCCTGCATTGGCAGGCAGATTCTCAACCACTGCGCCACCAGGGAAGCCCCCTGGTTCATCAATTTTGAAAGCAGTCTCCATAGTCTGTAGTAGTGTTGCAATACAACACATTCTAATGTAAAACTGAAAAAATGTGGGCAAAAAAGTGTATAAATTTCTATTCATTAGCTTAAGCAACTAACTTAGCTATTAGAGTGCATATTTTCATTATATTCTGGTAGTAATTGCTCAGTTAACCTAACATATTCTCATTTTATTTAAGTAATTTCAAATTTGACTGAAGAAAAATAAGTAATATTTGGAATTTTAATGGAATGATAAATTTAGTTTCCCTTAGGCAAATGTATGAGTAATTAATAGAGAATTACATACCCAAATATTGATTGGAAATGGATTAAAGAAATAATACACATATATATAGAAATAGATATAGATATATAAGTTAAAGCATATAAAAGCAAAATTTTTAAAAAACTGAATATTTGTCAAATCTCTGGAGGAAAATGCTTCCTAAGTTTAAAATCTTATAAAATAAATAAACATGCAAAAATATCATAAAATTAAAGTTGGGGAATTCCACTTTCAAAATCAGTGTACTAGATAATTTGGACCAGCCTCTTACTAAGAACTAGAAAAGCTGAATAAAATATAAAACATATACTCAAAAGCATGAAAAAGCTAAAAAATAGTAAGGAATTGGCTGCCCGGTATCTAGGGAAATAGTGAAATTGAGAGAGGCAAGCTTGTCATTTGAGGCTACTTTTGCCTTTACTGATGCAGCTGAAAGGCTGAGTGGCACCTTTGAAAGCTTCATAAGGTTAGGGAGCAAAAGTTCAAGTACAATAGCTGAGCATGAAGGTCCTGATAAAACACCTCCCTTTAAGTAGGAATCCTGAAGGGCTGTACCCTCATAATCAGGAAGAGCCAGAGGTAGACAACAGTTGGCAGACAATACAGGCCAGCTTGGTTGGCATCATTCGTATAACTCAGAAAATCTTATTTCTTGAAGTTGAATTGAAAAATATCTGAAATTGCTATTGAACTGAGACTAGAAGAATCAGATGAAACATTTCTCTTATATGAAGAAAATATTACCCTAGGATTCAAATGATTTCTACAAACAGGTTTCTAAATGCCGTACCAAGAGTACCATCAATGAAGATACACCATGAATGAGGAGATACATAAGGCGAGAAAGCACCATGAAAGACAAACAGTAAAAGCAACAGCCAGTAGAAATAGATCTACAGGGGCTCCATAAATTAGAATTATCAGGCACAGACTTTAAAGTGACTGTATTCAAGAACTAAGAAAAATGGCAGCAAAAGATTTAAAACTATAAAAAATTACATAGCCAATGTGAAAAAGAACCACATGGGAGCTCCATAACCAAAACATATAATAACAGAAATTAAGAACTCAGTGTTTTAAAAGGCTGACCCTCCTGCAAGTAAGAAGAAATCTTCTCCTGCCAGACTGCCTTGGGCTGGGACATCAATTTTTTTTCCTGCCTTAAGAGTTTAACTGAAACTTTGGTATTTCTTGGGTCTCTAGCCTGCTGGCATTTGGACTGGAACTACAGCATTGGCTGTCCTGGGCCTCCAGCATGCTGACTGCAGGTCTTGGGATTTGTCAGCCTCTGTAATTGTGTAAGCCAAGTCCTTATAATAAATAATATACAGATATATAGATAAAAAAAATAACTCAGTGTTTGGTTTCAATAAACTTGACTGAAGAAAGAATTCATGAACTGGAAGATAGCTCAGAATAAAATATCTAGAATGAAGACAAAGATTAGAAAACATAGAAAAGTGCTTGAGAGACAAAAGGGATATAGTGAAAACATGTTACATACAATAATTGGAGTTTCAGAAGGAAAGTAAAAAAAATGAATGGATCAGGAACTATATTTGAAGATAATGCCTAAGAATTTTTCAAAACTAATGAAACTGTGTAATTCATAGATTAAAGACTGATGAACTCCAAGTTGGATAAATAAAAAGAAGTTCACATCTAGATGTATCATAATGAGACCACTGAAAATAAAAGACAAGAAATCTTGAAAGTTGCTGTGGTAGGCAGAATTCTGAGATGACTCCCAAGATTCCTATCCCCTGGTATACATACCCTGTATAATCCCCTCCCATTGAATGAGACCTGTGAATATGATGGAATAGTCCTCCCTTGATTAGCTTACATCACATGGCAATTGTGGTGGGATAGCCACACCTCTGATTATGATAAATTATGTGACTCACTAGTAGCAGACTGTGGAGAATGATTCTCCTACTGGACTTGAATAAGTAAGCTGCTGCCATGTTGTAAGATGGCCACGTGGCTAGGACCAGATGGCCTCTAGGAACTGAGAGCAGTCCCAACCAATAGCCAGCAAGAAAACAGGGACTTCAGTCCTACAACTGCAAGGAATTGAATTCTGCCAAAACCTGAATGAACTTGGAAGAGGATCCTGAGACTCATGAGATTGTAGCCCCAGCTGCCCCTTTGACTTCAGCCTTGTGAGACCCTGAGCAGAAAATCTGGCTAAACCTTGCTTGACCCTGACCCACCAGAACTGTGAGGTAGTAAATATGTCTTGTTTTAAGGTAACAAGTTTGCAGTAATTTGTTACACAGCAACTGAGAATAATACAGGAATACTTGGGAGATATTGCAGGTTCAGTTCCAAACCATCACAATAAAGCGAATATTGCAATAAACTGAGTCACACAAATTTTTGGTTTCCCAGTGCATATAAAAGTTATATTTACACTATATTGCAATCTATTAAGTGTGCAATAGCATAATGTCTAAAAAAATGTACAGACCTTAATTTAAAAATACTTTATTGCTAAAAAAGGCTAACGATTTTCCAAGGCTTCAGGAAGTCGTACTAGTAACATCAAAGATTGCTGATCACAGATCACCATAAAAATATAACTATAATGAAAAAGTTTGAAATATTGCAAGAACTAGCAAATGAGCAAAACTGTTGGAAAAATAGCTTGACACGGGGTTGCCGCAAACCTTCAATTTGTAAAAAACACAGCATCTGCAAAGTGCAATAAAGTGAAGTGCAATAAAACAAGGTATGGCTGTATAGTACCCAGAGAAAAATATTCTCTTCAAAGGAGCAACAGATTTGATAGCCATCTTATGAGAAATGATGGAAGCCAGAAGACAATAAATGTACAAAAAGAAAGTAACTGAAAAACTAGAACTCTATACTCAACAAAAATACCTTTCAAGAATGAATTTGAAATAAAGATATTTCCAGACACACAAAAACAGAAAATTTGTTACCAGGAGACCCACATTAAAGGAAATTCTAAAAATGTTAGTTGAGAAGTAAACAAATGATCCCAGATGAAAACTGGAAGCTACAAGAAGGAATGGAGACCAAAAGGTAAAGTAAGTATGTGGGTAAAAAAAATAAATGACTGATAAATCAAGGATGCATGTTGAAATCTCTAGATTTCAACTCTGAAATGGCTGTAAACTGTTTGTACACTTTTCCATATTATAGTCCACAATTTAAAAGTTTTAAAATGCAAAATGAACAAAATTTATAAAGATAAGATTTGTTAATTTTGACTACATACATTCTTTAACATTCTGTAGGTTAAAAATATCTAAAATATATGCTTTAAATATGAAAAAAACTACATCTTCCTTTTTCAGTGAGCCCATAAAAACTGATGAGAAAATCATGAATTCCTAACAGACAAAAAATGTGAATAAAGAATTCTCAAAAAAAGATATGTGACTAGTGGATGAGAATATATATTCAGTGATATTAGTCATCCCAAACAGTAATGAAGTAATCTATTTGGGCTGTTAAATTAAATCAATAAATCAATTCAAAATTCTGATGTTTATTTTGTAGGAGATCTGATATATAAGAAAAAATTGAGTTGAAAGGACTATGCCAAAATCATAGCGGTGGGTGTGTTGTAGTGGTGGGATTCTAAGTAACTTCTTTCTTTTTCACTATTTTCTAACTTTTCCTCAACATTTTATACTCATTTTAGTATTTTAATTATATTTACTTTATATTTTAATTTTCAGAATTTCTGAGTCAGGTTGTTATAAATTTGAAGTTTTCTTGAAAACATACTTGCACACTTTCTGATCTTTATTTTAAATTTCATTGCTATATCTAATTGGAACCATTGACTTAATACCTTATCCATAGCTCTATTTCACTTCAAATACAAAACAGCTTTGATTTCCTATTTCCAACCCACCACACCATTAAATAAATATTTTTTCCTAACTCACAAAGAGACAACATATTCCTAGAAATGTATTAAGCATGGTTCATATATGTATTAGATACACTTAACATATCACAAAAAAGAAAGAAAAAATAAAACTCCCTTTTGACCTTGTCTTGACTTTCATAAAGAGAGATGGCAAATTTGGAAAATGCTTGTACCACATGACAATGATGAAGTTCCTCAATAAGAGAAACGCTCTTAGAAAATCAATGTTTAGTTTCATGTAATGAAAGTTATCCAGTTTTTCTTTTATGGCTTCTGGATTGGTTCACTTTTAGAAAGTCGTGCCACTTAAAGTTTTTTTTAATTTTTATGTATTTTCTTATTGTATTTTTATGGTTTCAATTTATTTTTACATTTTAACCCACATGGAATTTGGTGGAAAAAATTAGTAAGGATCCACCTTTATTTTTTTCCAATTTTCTTAACACAATTTATTGGATAAGCTATCAGTTCCCCTTACTTAAAATGTGTACTTCATTATAGACTAAATTTTCATATATATACATATCTATTTCTTGACTCAGTTTTATTTCCTCTATCTCTATGTTTACTCTTGAGCTCATACCGAACTTTTTTACTTACTGCAGCATAGTGCTCTGGTTAAGAGCATAGACTCTGGAGCCAGATTACCTAGATGTGAAGTCTGGTTCTTCCAATTTACAAGCTGTGAGATCTTGAGCAAATTACTTGACCTCTCTGTGCCCGTTTTCTTATCTGTAAAATGGGGAAAATAATAACAACCTCTTATAAGGTTTGTTAGAAGGATTATTACATGATCATATTTAATATATATAAAGCACTTATTACCATGTATGGCACATAGTAAACACTATCAAATATTTATTAAATAAAATAAGCACATTTTAATGTCTGGTGTAACTAGTCCTGCTTTATGTATTATTTTCTGAATTTTCCTGGCTATTCTTCTACATTTATTTTCCATGTGAACTTTAAAATAAGTTAGATCAAAGGTCAATATGTTGCATTTCTATTGGGTCCATATTAAACTTATAATTTATGCAGTATTGGTATTTTTACAATAATGTCTTTCTCGCTAAGAACAAGGTATGTATCATTACATTTGGTCAAATTGTCTTGGGCCCTCAGAAGCAATTTAAAGTTATTTTCACATAGATTTTACAAAGCTTGGTAAGGTTTATTTATAGATATTTTATATTGCTGGTTGTTATTGTAAATGCAATCCTTCCACTAAGTTTTGTGGTTTTTATATGTTATACAAGTATTGCTTTTTACATATTAATATTGTAGTCAGCTACTTTAAAAAGTTCTTACCTATTGCTTCTATTATTTTATCATCTGATTATTTGGAGTTTCTATATATATAGTTGTTATGGACTGAACTGTTTTCCCCACAAATCCATATGTTGAAACCCTTACTGCCAACGTGATGATATTTGGAGATGGGGCCTTTGGGAGGTAATTAGGTTTAGATGAGTTCATGAGGGTGGGACCCTCATGATTAGTGCTCTTATAAAAAAAAGACGTCGGAGAGTTTCCTTACACTCTCCACCGTGTGAGTACACAGCAAGAAGGTGGCCATCTGCAAGCCAAGAAGAGAGTTCTCACCAGAACTCTACCATGCTGGCACCCTGATCTCCGACTTTTAGCCTCCAGGACCATGAGAAAATTAATTTATGTTGTTTAAGCCACCCAATAGATGGTATTTTGTTATGGCAGCCTGAGCTGACAAAGACAACAGTCAAATCTTCTGCAAATAATTGTCATTTGCTTCTTTCCTTCCCATTTTTATATTTCATCTTCTTCCCATTTAATTGCATTAGCAAGTACTCCCAGAAAAATATTAAATAATAATGATGATAGAATGGCTCTAATATTTCACCATTAAACATTCTGTTTAAGGCTTAGTTTTCAGGTTCTGTATGATGTGACATAATAGTAATAACAATAACTAATAATTATTGAATGCTTATTGTGTTCTGTGCCCTTCATATATAGTGACTGAATTAATCCTCACATTAACTCTCTGAGGAGGTTCTATTTTCTCCATTTTACAGATTAAGAAACTGAGGCACAGAGAGGTCATGCAAAATGTCCAAGGTCACACATTCTCCTCCTATAACTAGCCTTGCATTAACCATAACATTATAGTTATTGTTTCATGTATCAGTTTCCTCACTATTCTGTACTTCTGGAGGGTTGGAGCTCTTAAGGCAAAGCCTAGAATATTATACATTAAACATTCAGTAAATGCTTGCTTGGGGAAGAAATGAAAGAGCTAGCTTCTGAAAAAACAATAAATTCTGTTTGGGATATGACAAAACTGAGTGGCCCGCAGAGATTCTGGGGCAATGTCCTATAGACAGTTGAGTAAATACATCTTGAGCTGGGGAAACATCTTGGCTAAAGCTAAGATTTGGAGTCACGAATTCCAGTTTATTATTTTGCTCACGCTTTCTAACATTAATTTTACATTTCATTATTAAAGATATAGAAATGCTAGTCAATAGAGAATGGCATTGAATAGGGGCTCTGAAGTCATGAGAATGGTTGAAAGTACACATGGGGCACATGTAAAGTAAGCAAAAAGGGTAAGGAAGGGGCACGTGGTATTTCCTGCCAGTGCTGAGGATATGGCTAAGAAATGTGCTAGGAAACAAGCAGTGTAATTTTGTGCCCACACATTTTCTTAATAGATCTTCTCAAGAAAAACTTTATATATTTTTAAACTCTTCTAGTCTGAACAAGAATAAATTGTCTGGAAAAGAAACTCTTTCTCAGCTCCGCAGGTACACCTTATTATCTTATTCTTCCCTTCAGTGATCCTTATTGTTTTTCCCACTGTTGATATTACTGAAGCTACAGCAAATGCACTTACCTATTGCTTTATTTCCTACTGCATTATCTAAAATTGCCCGCAATGTCTTTAGTATCCCTTCGTTGACACAGGGAACCAATTCATATCTTAAAACCACTGAGTCATCAAAATAAATTACAACATGAGAAACCCTGGCATGCAGTAGAGTTGCATGCTCACTGATGGGACCAATTTTAATGAGAGCAAACAGTGCAAGGTGCAAGCCAGATGTCAGGGACTGGGGAGTCAAGGGGAGTAAAGATAGAAGGAACCAGGCAAGATGAGAAAGTAAACTGGCAGAAGCAGGGCTCCAGGGTCCTGTATCAGTTTCTGTTTCTCCCAACACTAAATTCCAGCACTGTGGCCTCCCCAGAATTCCCAGCAAACATGTTTGTCCAGAGCTGTGTTTAAACACAGAATAGCGTTAAGAGAATTCCAAGGTAAAATCTAGGATTAAAAAAAAAACTATAACAACTGCCTTCTATATTTATATCTGTAATGCCATTTTGTTTGTTTGGTGGGTTTTTTTTTGTGTGTGGGGTGGAGGGAATGACTTGGGGGTTTTTCTGCAGAAAATAACAGAAGCCCCACTTAAGACTAGGTTAAGCAATAAGAAATTTTCTGTGTTACGTAAGGGCAAGTCTAGAGATTGATTCAGCAGCCTGGTGGTGTTAACAAGGGTACAAGCTCTTTCCATTTTTCTGCTCTGCTGGCCTTGCTTTTCCCTTCTCTCTGAAGCTACTCTACCTTGTGGTCATGGCTGGCGGGGAGCAGGAACGGAAAGAGGGACTTCCTTCATCACATACTGCAGGAGGGGAAGAAAATATGTCCCCTAGTCAGAGAACATAAGATACTCATTCTGTTGAATTGGGCAAACCTGAGCTGCACATACCAACAAAAGCCATTAGGTGTGTTCTGGGTGCCCATCCTCATTAGGCAAATCAAGATCCAGTCCTAGGGTTTCAGATGAGAAATATACATGAAAAAGAGGGATTTTATTTTGGGGGTGGGGGGGTGGGAGAGGTGAAAGGGAAAAACTGAAGCTAAATAGGAAACAGATCAAGTCCTCTACATCCCATCAGAAAATCTGACGTAACAATAATAGGCACAGAGTTTGCTATATTTTCCAATCCAGTATATTCTGTCATTTCATTGCTATCTAAAGTACTTTAATTGTACATTAAAATATCGTAGTTTATTGTAATATTTTTATGAAAATACTGACCTTAACGTAGAGTTGAGTATGATTGCATTGCATCATATTCATAGAACCATTCTGACCAGAAAAAAAAAAAAATACTACTAATTTCTAATAAGGCTCAATGTGAAATTCAACAGAGATCCAGCAAACAAATAACATGAGATACACATGCACTTTTGCATTATGGAAGGTAGAAAGATAGAAAATCTTTTAAATCATAATTATTTTCTGAGTCAATCAATGGCATGTTTTGTTTATTTAAATATTTCTTGTAGCACCTATACCCTTCATCAGTAGTTTTCACAATGGTGTTAACACAGGAACATTTTTTGAAATGAAAGCTTGCGTGAAATGCTAGTAGATAAGACAAGTAAAAAGTGGAATTGCTCTGATTGAAGTAGAAGTTCCACCTATCTTGTCTGTTTTTTGTTTTGTCACCACCTCTCACCATGGTGGGAATCGGTGCAGTGGGGTGGGGGCTAGGGGGGTGGGATCTGGTCTGTGAAGCAGTTTGAAAACAATTGCTCTATATTATTGTCAATTATCACGGAAGGAGAAAAAAGTAGAGGGCTCTTGGTATTAAAATGACATTGCCAATAATGCTAATTTTTCTATGAAGACTCAGTTTTACATCCTTCCTAACATTAATTTTACATTTATTATTAAAGATGTAGAAATGCCTGTCAATAGAGAATTCCATTTAATTGAACGCCATATTATTATCAAGAGGATGCTGCACTGTGAACCAAATATAACATAATAAACCATGTTCATGTTCATGATAAAGAAATACGAATAACCTTGGTTGAAAAGGAGTGATTCTTTTGCAAATGCATTATTATACACTTTTTTGTATGTAAGGTTATTTTCTTTTTTATCTTATCAATTATGTACTGTAGATCAATTTCATTCCAGTTTAATTATGGTTTTGCTCACACACTTGCTATTACCAAATCAGTATAACAGAGTATAATGCATTATAAGCAAACATGCTATTGTGTGATTAGTGCTATAGGAAATTTCAAATAAGCCATTTGTTGGAATCACCATAACTCTTCTTTAACATGATAAAGAATTTAGTTTATCCTCGTGTTTGGGTGTTTTGTGTGGGAGCTGGGATGGCCTTTCAGATTTCTCATGATTTAAAGAGAGCAGGTCGGGCTTCCCTGGTGGCACAGTGGTTGAGAATCTGCCTGCCAATGCAGGGGACACGGGTTCGAGCCCTGGTCTGGGAAGATCCCACATGCCGCGGAGCAACTGGACCCGTGAGCCACAGCTACTGAGCCTGCGCGTCTGGAGCCTCTGCTCCGCAACAAGAGAGGGCGCGATAGTGAGAGGCCCGCGCACCACGATGAAGAGTGGCCCCCGCTTGCCACAACTAGAGAAAGCCCTCGCACAGAAACGAAGACCCAACACAGCCATAAATAAATTAATTAATTAATTTAAAAAAAAAAAAATATATATATATATATATATTAAAGAGAGCAGGTCAAGACGTTGCCCACCCCCCCAAACCAGTGACCAGTCACTGGGTCTGTCTGTCCCCAGGGAGCAGGGTGGTGCCTGACCTTGAGTAAGGCAGCTCCTCTGCTGAGGACATTCCTAAGGAGGGTTCAGCCGTGAGTTGACAGCATCCAAACTTCCCCACAGCTGGGGTGATGAGTATCTCGGTCCTGCAGGGAGACGGGTGATGCATCACACAATGAACTTCTGACTCCAGCTTTTACCTCTGAAAATTGATCATTAAAAATAAATAATTAGGCATTTTTCCTGCTTTTCTGAAATGAACCAGCAGAATAACCACACAGCATTAATGGATGAGGGGAAGTTCTCTGTACAGAAGAATCCCAGCTAACAAATGTAAAAGGAATAGAATCAACATTTTGTAACCCTGAACTAAAAACTTGTTTCAGACAACAGTCATCAATAGATGCCAGAATTATTAGGGGATATGCTGAAGGAAAACTATAGTGAAAGGATCAGAGTACCATCCCCTGAAAGTCATGAATTAATCTTACTATCATAAAAGTGGCACATTATGGGCAAATGAAGTATACATGCCACGTATAAAGTATTTTGGTCCAAGAAAAATTGGAATCTGACTTTAGATCTAACTTTAAGTCTACACAATAACAGAAACAGGACTTCCCTGGTGGTGCAGTGGTTAAGAATCCACCTGCCAATGCAGGGGACACGGGTACGAGCCCTGGTCCGGGAAGATCCCACATGCCGTGGAGCAACTAGGCCCGTGCGCCACAACTACTGAGCCTGTGCTCTAGAGCCTGCGTGCCACAACTACTGAGCCCGTGTGCCACAACTACTGAAGCCCGCGTGCCTAGAGCCCGTGCTCCGCAACAAGAGAAGCCACCACAATGAGAAGCCCGCACACCGCAAAAAGAGTAGGCCCCGCTCACCGCAACTAGAGGAAGCCCGTGAGCAGCAACGAAGACCCAACGCAGCCAAAAATAAATAAATAAATAACAGAAACAAGTTAAACTGCACCACGAAGAAGCAACAGTCAAATCCAGGAAATGGAACTTTGTACAGGTCAATGGGATATTTCTTCAATATGCCAATGGCTTGAAAAAAATAAGACCAGTGTCGGGGAGAAGGGGAGAGGAAGGCGTAAGATAAATAATAACCATAAACAACATGCGAACTATCTTGTTTAGATCCTAATTCAAAAAACTGTAAAAAGGCATTTTTAAGAAAATCAATGAAAGTTGAATATGGAGTGGGTATTAAATAATATTAGGGAATTATTTATTAACTTTTAAGTATAAAATTGCCATTGTGGCAATATTAGAAAATGTCCAGACTTTTTTGGAAATTAATGTTAAAATATTGAGAAGTGAAATGACATCACATTTTGTATTTATTTTAAACTACTCCAGCCAAAAAGAAGAAAAGGTGGGGTGAGGTGGCACGGATGGGAAAAAGAGATGAAACAAATATAGCTGACTGTTGACAAGCATGAAAGCTGTGTAATCAGTACAAGGGTACACAGGACTATTGGCTCTACTTATTTGTACATTTGGAACTTTTCATGACAAATTTTTAAAGACAAAAAATTTATTTTCCAAGCTTCATGAGGTTTTTCTTTCCCATCTGGAAAATAATGGGAATATTAGAGACTTTAGTTTATGATATGTTTGAGAACATGAATGCAGAATGGTTCAATTATAAATACAACACACATCTCTGAATTTATTCATAATTAAATAAGAAGTATGTGGCAATTTGGAACTTTCATTATATGAAAAGAAAGGAATACTCATTCCTCCCCTGATATATATGTTGACTATTCAGTGACACTGTATAAGCATAGAGCAAATGATGGAAGAATATATTTCCTTTAATAAAACCCCATTATTCTGTTTGTAAAGAAGGGATTGTATCTCAGACTTCTAGCCCCAAGATGAAACTGTCCAGCATCTTTAAAATTGTAGCACAATCTTCTTTTTAACTGAAACTCCCATTAAAATACGCAGAGGGAAATTGTACTTTCATAATCCACTTATTTCATATCAATTTGTAAGGATTAATCTGTATATTTGTATTAATTTCTACAAATCTAGGGGCATGGGAAAATTGTAGGCCCATGCCTACATGGGGCCTACAATATGTGTTTGAATTGATTAATATATGTCTGAATACTTTGAATTTTTAGATCGGGTGTCATAGTATTGACTAGAAACATCACTGATACTCACATTTGGGGAGAGAGAGTGGAAGATGGAGAATACTGAGTGTCGTTGGATTCACATATTTGGGCAGAAGGAACATATTAGACTCCCGGCATTATAAGCCTTTAGACAGAATAGGCTCTTTCATTACTAAGGTGTTCACCACGGTGGAGATAATTTGGAATCTTTATATTCTCCTTTACAAACCAAGGGTGCGTAGGTAAGCCTTATCACTCTTCTTTTTTTCTGTCTACATTTTAGTGCAGTTTACACTCTTGAAAAAACGCTAGCTGTCATTTAAAAGAATACGTTTTTTCTCCAGCTCTGGATTTTTGTGATTCTGTCTTCGTTATACCACTTATGATGGACTCATAGTCATAATAAATGAGGTTTTATGGGATAATCCTTAACCATTTTAGGGTTACAGATCCTTTTGAGTGTCTGTATCAGTCGGAGTTCTAGTTACAAGCAACAAAAGCCTATTCTGCCCAATGTAAGTGGAATATTGATCCATTAAAGGGATGTTGGGTAGTTCACAGAACTTCTGGACATGGTGATGAATTAGCTTTGGGGCTATGCAAGCAGAAACTATATCCAAAATCTTTCTGCAGAATTGGTGCCAGTAAGGACAGCCCTGCGGCCTCTCTGACATCCTCCATGGCATCCGGACTCATTCTTGGTATGACTGCCACCACCATCAGAGTGTACCCTCCATGCCCCCCACCATGTCTTCATTTCCAGTTCAGGAACAGTGGTAAAGGGACCAGTGTTCACAACTCCAGCTCTGCATTTGTCTGGTATTTTTAGGTTTAACAATGGGAAATGAACAAGGCTATCATATCCCAGGCAGATGAAGAAAAATTAAAAGGATAAATATCTAATACAAAATCTCTAATGAATGTAGATTCTCCCCCCCAAACACACACACACACACACACACACACACACACACACACACACACACACACACACACACAATTTTACGCATTTCTGAAGGTTCTTGAATTTTCAAGACTCATCTGTTGGGCTCCTGGAGAGAAAATGGGTCCTGGTGCTGCTGGTGGTTGTCATCATTATTTGAGAAAACAAATCCTGCTACACAATATAAAGCCTATAGAGAATTAGCTCTAATTTTCTAAATGAAATATTTAGACTTATTTATATAACGGTTTGAGTTCTAGATGAGAAGTGTGGGTATGGCTGTGTGTTTAAAATGAAAAGAGTTTATGTAAATAAACTCTTTCATTATGAGCTTTATGTCCATAAAACTCCTCAATTATCATCATGTTAATGAAATGAAATTTTTATTACTACCCATGTAACTGTAATATTAGTCAGGGCCCCGTGTGTCCTGTCCTCAGCTGTGAATCATATGTATATGTATATGTATATCTATATCTATATGCAATCCAGCTCTCAGAACTAATTTCAAACGAATTTCAAATTTTTGGTTACATTTCTCAAGAAATATTAAGGATCTAATTTGCAATTCATGACAATACTTGTTAAAATCTGCTCTCCTTACCTTCCTTCCCTCAGTCTCTCATATCCTCTAGAGTCTCTGGAGTTGTGCTGTCTCATAAAATAGCCACTAACCACACATAACTATTTAAGTTTAAATTAATTAAAATTAAATGAAATATAAAAGTTCCTCAGTCACACAATCCACATTCGTGTACTCAATAGTCACGTGTAGCTAGTGGCAATGTTGTTGGACATTTCAGGTAGAGAACAATTCCATAGTCGCAGAAAGTTCTGCTGAACAGTACTGCTCTAGGGCCTCACCTCAACAAACCACCAAACTCTTTCTGACACCCACCCAAATTGTCATCTGTCACCCCCAGCATCCTCAACTCTTTGAAATGAAATGGCAACACTCTGTTTCAACCCTTTCTCCTTTACTTCCATCTCAGATCACCTCCTTCTCTACTATTTTTTTGTTTTTTAAATTTTACATCACAAATAGATCCAGGGACTGAGCTAACAAAGACAGAAAGCTCTCTAAGAGAGATATAAGCATGGAGTCGGGCAGGAAATATTTACATGTTAAGATGCCTTTTCACAATCACATCAGTATAATAATACTATTATGTACTAAATGTCTTCTGATGCACTCATGACTTCTAATGCTTATAATAACCCTTCAGAATAAAAATTACGTTAAAGTTACATTAAATTTCATTTAAAAAACAAAAACCTGAGGCTTGGAGAACTTAAATCTGTTACCTACAGTGACACAGCTAGTAAGGAGTTAAGGCCAGAGGTAGATACATTATTTCCTAAATGTAGGGCCCACTTTCTCTCTGCTCTACCACACTGAAAAACAGTATCTCTCTGAAGATATAAAAATGGACATTCCCATGGCAACACAAGAAGACAAGGGTAAGATTCCCAAAGAGCTCCGTTAGATACGCTAAATGAGAAGCCTCTGCCACATACATTTTTAAATAAGCTCCTTGAGGAAAGAAAAACCGACTCGATCATATCCCGGCATAGTCTGGCCATGGGCATTTTAAAGATTCAAAATTCACTATGAAAATGACTAAGAAATGTTTTCCATTTTGGACTTCAACAACACTTTCCAACTCGTCTAGTTTGGCCTTAAAAATAAGTACAAAAATGTATAGTCAAATAAGCAGATAGAAAAATGCCAGTTTTACCCTCATTACTGATAGTCTATGCAAAACCATCTGATTTTAATCTCCCCACTTGATTTACCTTATGTTTTAAAACTTCATCCAGCCAGTGAGGAATAAATGCAAAACGAGTATAGTGTTATGTTCTAGGGTTTGCTAGAAATTCAAATGTGGGCGTTACCAGTTTGCTATAAAAATCAAGGTAGGAAGTATTTTAATTACACAAGCAGAAGCAGAAAATGCACTTATTTCCCTCTCAAAAATCAAGTTAAGAAAAAATATTTTCCTCTTCTGGAATTTAAGAAGAGCTTGGTTTAGAAAAATAAAATGATACATTTAGAAGAGAAAAGGGGAAGTTGGACCTTGCTAACCTCTCCATTTTCCTTTTCCCAGTTGTTCAGCACATTTCCATTTTGTCAACAGCAAAATTGTTTTTTAGAGTGAAATTGGACCAAATTCTAGCCCAGAGTATTGGTATTTGTCTCTTCCTGGCTTAGGAAGTGTGTGTGTATCTCCAGACAGAATTTCACACACATTATTTAATCAAGCTATACAATGGTTTTGCATGTGAAGTGAATTTGGGGAATTATATTCACTAATGTCTGAGAGCTCTTTACCAGCACCATATGTGGTTTCAAATATTAACAACAACTGTTGAATGGGAGATAATATAATTTTCAAATACTCTATCTGTTCAGTGAAGAAAGTATAGATTATGTTTTAATGAATCTTGATAGACTAAAGAATGAATTTATTCTACTCTTAAATGTGGATTATCATAGAACCAAGATGAGAAAGAGAGACAAACACAATGAGAAGAGACCACTACAGTGACTTTCACGGTAGCAATAAACCTCTTCTCAGTTGTAGTTACATCTGTAGCCCTATCTTTTCTATTTTTTAACCTAACTAATCTTGAAATATTTTCCAACTCTACTGCCCTTGGTTTGCACTTAGCAAAGCATTAAATCCTCAGGATTTGTGAACAAGCTTTCTAATTAGTTCACAAACTACAGAAATGGTTCTAATAGTGGTCTAGAATTAGAAATAATAGGATGTCACCAAACACCAAACTGAAAGTCCTCAGTTACTTACCCTCACCCCCTTTCCAGGTCCCACTCAAATGTCACCTCCTTTCTTCCCTGACACCTACAGTCAAAGTGGCATCTCCTTTCCCTTCGGGCTGCCATTGCCACATACATTGAGTCTAATGAACTTGTGAAGAAAAGGAGTTTATTCCCAGCTAACAGCATAAGAATTGACTGGAAGGCTAGAGATGGCTCAGCAAAGATCAGCAACTAAGTCAGCCAAAGGGGATAACAATTTTATCAAAAATTTCAATCCTCAAGTCACTCTGGAAGACAGGCTGGTGGGCATGACCTGGTTCACAAGATCACACCTTGGCTAGAGAAATACACAGCAACTGGAGTTACAGCTCCCCAAGACTGCAAGGGACAGGTAACTCCCAAACCAGAATCAGGCACTGTCATGAAAGAAGGGGGAAAGCAAAATGAGCTACGCCGTTCATTTGGCAACTCGTCAGGCTCTGCCTACCAATGCCCTCTGGTGTTCATCTTCAAATGTTATTTGAGTTGCATTTTATTATGTAACTTTTGATTAACTTACTTACATTTTATTTTTCCTACTAAATTGTTAGCACCTTAAAGGCAAAAATAACGTCTTTAAATTACCTACAGTGCTTCATACAAAGGAAGTGCTCAATAAAATTTTATTGATTTAAGACTAAAAGCTATAATTGCTTAAAGGTTTGTTCTACATCACTGTAAAATCACTTTCTAGGTTCTTCAACCATTTATTTTGGAAACCCCCTTAAAAAGCTAGGTTTTTTGATATTTGCAGCTGTTTTATCTTTCAACATATTTGGTATTTCCTTGGCAAGAGAAGCTGCTGGAATAGTTGATGAGTATGAGAAGAATGTGTCAACAAATGAGGAGTTTAGCATTCACATAGGGCTTATTTAAATCTTAAATATTTACTGCACACCCTAAAGATATTAGTTATTGCAAAGTAATGAGACTGTACCCAGTAAACTAAAGGATCTGAGCTCCAAGAGTCAAATCATGTCAGACCGCTTTCAATTCTCCGCTGAAAATACTGCAAATTAGATCAGGTCCTAACCATCTACAATGAACAAAAGGCTCTGCACAAGTGGCTATCAACCAGAACCCCAGAGGCTCGTCTCCCGCAGCTGCCCTTCACAGGCACACGCTGGCTGCAAGGCAAGCCATGGAAACGTGATGCCTTCCTTTTCCACTAACTGGCTTTTTCACTCTGGGTATTATTTGCTCCCTTTGGTCTTCAGCTTCCTCTCCCGTAAAATAAAGATGCTGGATCAGAACATCTCTATGGTGCCTCCTGACTCTACTATTCTTTGAATCTATGTATCTATGTCTCTCATCTTTAAATGAGCACCAAAGCATACTTTATACCTAGGAATAATGATAATAATAATGTCTAACATTTACTGAGTCCACACTATGAGCTAGGCTGACAGTTTTACATAGATGTTATTGTTATTTACCACAGTCGTATCAGGTGCTACTGATGATCGCCATTTTCTATGTGAAAAAAAATGAACCTAATGTCTATATATGAGAAACTAGGGTTGTAACTAAGTAGCAACTTATGTAAGATCACAAAACTAAAAAGTTTTTAGGGTAAGGATTTATATCCAATTCCATGTCACTCCAGACCTTGAGTTATTCATTCCTACAGTCTACAGCCTTGAAAATGTCCAGTCACCATACATTCAGCCTTGTTAAATCAATGACGAGAGAGTATTTACCTAAACTACTGACTGAAGACTGTTTCAGAGCATTGAGCCTAGATTAACCAAATATCCACAACTATTTTAATACCAGAATACAGATGCTTTTTTTTTGCCGCAGTAGTACATTATCATTTCCTCATCATAATTCCCTCACTCATCATTGCCGTGTTCAAATGCATGCTGTGAAAGAAGAGTAGGTGAGAAACCATCACTCGGCCCGCCATCATCTGTGGAATGTCTATTTCCATGGGTCGTAACTGTCTGGAGTGCAGCAGGAGACTTCAATCTCAGTCATTTAAAGGAGTGGTTGGTCAGACTCATAGATATAGAAAACAAACTCTTGGTTACCAGTGGAGAGAGGGAAGGTAAGAGGGGCAAGACAGGTGTAGCAGATTAAGAGGTTCAAACTATTATATATAAAATAAATAAGCTATGATGATATATTGTACAACACAGGGAGTATAACCTTTGAAATTTGTGAATCACTATGTTGTATGCCTGTAACTTATATAATATTGTACATCAACTATACTTCAATTTTAAAAAATCAAAAAGTGAGGGACTTCCCTGGTGGTCCAGCAGTTGACTCCATGCTCCCAATGCAGGGGGCCTGGGTTGGATCCCTGGTCAGGGAACTAGATCCTTCATTCCACAAGTAGATTCCGCATGCTGCAACTAAAGAAGACCCTGCACACAGCAACAAAGATCCTTAGTTGTGCCACAGCTAAGACCCAGTGCAGCCAAATCAATAAATAAATATTTTTTAAAATAATAAAAAATATAAAAATTCAAAACGAGAAAAAGCAGTGGTTGGTTTTTACAGGTGATTCTCTGGAAGGAAAGATCAAATCTGTGTTTGATTACTCTATTGGCTGAAGCAAAAACCTTACCTAAAACCAAATTGTACAAACGTACGTTTATTTCTGTCATCCTCATTTTCTCCATGCTGCCCAGGCTACCCTTTATCAATAGTGCGGCTTCTCTCTCCTCAGTTTATACCCTCATCCCCTCTCCTTTTCAAAACCTGTTCTTGGAAACTATTGAGACACATAATGTCCCAAAGTATTTAAGAGTGACAGTAATTAAAAGGTATGAGTGCTGAGACCATCTGTCTTAACATGGCTTAATTAAGAATGTACATCAGCTGAGGCCCCCGGACCGGCTTCCGCCGTTGCCATGACGGCGGCCGTGTTCTTGGCTGCGCCTTCCTCGCCTTCGCGCCTGCGCTCGCTCGCTGCATTTTCACCATCGCCACCGCCGTTGCGTATCATCTTCCCCGTCATTGGAGCTTCCTTCAGGTTGGTGTCTCTGCTGCTTCACTCCCTTGTTTGGTTCATGGTAGCAACCATTGCTGACGACAAAGATGGACCAATACAGAAATATCTGCCGGTCTTTGGAGTGTTAGTCCTTATCCAAGAAATGTGCCGTTTTGCATATTATAAACTTTTTTTTTTAAGCCCGTATGGGCTTGAGGAGTATAAACCCAGGGGAGACAGCACCTTCTATGCGATTAATGGCTTATGTTTCTGGTTTGGGCTTTGGAATCATGAGTGGAGTATTTTCCTTTGTAAGTACCCTGTCTGACTCTTTGGGGCCGGGCACGGTTGGCATTCATGGAGACCCTCCCCAGTGCTTCCTAAATTCAGCTTTCATGACGCTGGGATCATACTGCTGCACGTGTTCTGGGGCACTGTGTGTTTGGATGCCTGTGAGAAGAAAAAAGTGGTACGCCCTTCTTGTAGTTCTTCTCCCTTATCTGCTGGTGTCAGCCCTGAGCTTCATAAATCCTCGTTATGGATTAAAGCTGGTGTCTGCATACATCATCCTGGTGCTCACGGGCGTCTGGACCTTCTTCGTTTCTGCCGGAGACTGAAACTCTGCCTACTCTGCCAAGACTAGGACTCCCTCCTCTTCAAGCAGCGCTCCAGATAACCTCCAAGGACCGGCGCTTCTGAAACAGTAAGCTGAGCCTTTAGAAGAAGCACAACTGTGTCTTCTTCTAAAAGTGCATTTTTCTGGTGAAATTTAGAATAAACAGTACTATCTAGATACGATATGGCTTTCATGCAACGGCTTTCTGAAAGGGATACATCAGTGGTGTGCAGCCTGGCTGCAAGTTGGAATCACCTGGGAAAACATAAAGACTAATGTTCTGGGCTCCACCCTCCAGATGTAATTGGTCTGGGCATTAATTGGTCTGGTAATTTTTTAAAGCTTCTTAGATAAAACTCCGATGTGCAGCCAGGTTGAGAACTATCCACGTCCAAATAGGAACTTTCTGAGAACACCGTAAGTAAATAAGAATGAGATGTTTAGCTATCTCCTAACTCAGTTTGTGTTGAGCAAGTAACTATCTGAATGTCAAATAGACGTCCTAGTTGGCCTTCGTCTTTTTAAGTTCTGAAGTCACAAAAGGCTAAAGGGCTATCATCTCTGTGAACTGTTTTCTCGTACTTCACTAGTACTCTGTTTTATGAGAAGATGGTAGGCTGTGCTTCTAACTACAATAATAAATTGCACTGACTTACTATGATAATTTAACCGAAGTAAGCTTTTTATTACTAAGCTGTATTTTTCTATAGTTTTCCTTTCTCGATTTTGCTTTTTTGAGGCATTACATTGTTTTTGAGCATAGATTTCAGTGTCTTTAACTAAAAACCAATTATTTCTGACTTCCTGGGAAGATATTATAAAACCAAGAATTTTTGTGCATCTTCTGTAAGTCTTTCCTGGGTCTGCCCCAAGGCAGTGTTTACCCACTGAGTGCTAGTTGCATCTCTGAGCAGCTCTGCAGGTTGCTGAGTGATGTACCCTGGGACGGGCTTCACTGGGGCTGGTGGAAGTTTACTGAAAGCAGGAGGAAAGCAAGCCAGTAGGGTGGCTTTGAGTTTGCTCCTGTAATACTGACTAGTGCTTCCACCCAAATAATATAGTGGAAAATTGAAAATACATCTTAAACTACCATGTTCATGCTTTTACATAATCCATGTAATCTTTAGATCCAGTAAATGTCTCTGGGTTTTGGTAGCAGATAAAGCATTCATTTTATAGGAATATCTAAGATGTATTTTCATCTTCCAGACCACCCTTTTGGTTTCCTTTATAAAGAGGAATTGTACCTTTTCTAATTAGAAATTGTTCCAAGTTGATGGTTTTTAGGGCGCTGATGGTGTGAAATGGAAATTCCCTACACATTAAAGTGAGAACTTCAGTGAATCTCATATGTGCAGTAGAACAGCCCAAAGAAATAGAAGCAGCAATGTGAGGACTCACCAGTGACATGAGGGGCGGAAAAAATTTGACAGTACTGTGGTGGGGAAGAATAATGGACATGTTTAAAATGGAAATGTGGCCAGTATTTTGGGCTAGACGCACATCTTTCCATGGACCAGAATCTTTCATGCAAACTAGACCTTTATCAATGAAATCCCCTCTCATGTTTAAATTATTCGAATTTCTCAATCTAGGGGTTCAGGAGGAGTAGGGTTTCTAGCAAGACTGTAAACAGTCCCATAAGCAATTATAGTTATTCCTCTAAAGTTTATTTCAGCACTAATACCAATGCTACCTCTGGGGTATGCAATTTTCCACTTTTATACAAGATTTTCTTTAGACTAGGTGAGTCATACAAGAGTCAAGGACATGGAGACTGAACAGTAAATTTACTTTGTAGAGCTGAGGGGAACAAGATACCCACTGAACTGGGGTTCATTCCTGTTGGAGTGAGGTGTTCTTTAATAAACAATAAGAAAAATGTAGAGTTGGTTTATTACTGTTGACTTACAAATCTCTTAAGTGGATAGTCTGATAAAATATTTGTGGATCTGCAAAGTCTAGAAAAATCTGAGAATATTAATATTACTCCTGCTTGAGCTCTGAGGATGTCCTTGGTGCATTAGTAGTTTAATATTAAGTAAAGAATCTGGGATATTGGGAAATCTCATTTATAAAAACATCTTGGGCAAGAAGAAAATTTTCTTTGCTGGTGAGACTATTGTCTTAGTTCTGGAAATTATTTGATAATCCTTGATTACCTGGGAAGAGAGAAACTTTGTAATCCTTATTTCTCTCACGAGTGTGGCCGTAGTCAGCTTAGGCACTCTTGTTGCAAACAGTCCTGCTTTGCCTATGCCAAGGAAGACGGGGGAGAGAAGTCTTCCTCTGTTGCTGTGGATATATTGAGATGTGCTTTTTTAATTTTAATTTTAATTTTTGGCATTTGTTATCTGTGATGCGCTTTCCGTGCCCTGATGCTGTTTGGAGAGGAGGTGGTGGTGGTAATCTTGTGTGTTCTCCTCTACACAGGGCTTTCTCAGTTTGGAGGGAAATGTGGGTATATTCCAAGCTGACCTTGGAATGTGAATGTTGTTGCAGCCCTTGACTATGTTGCCACGGGAATAACAGAGATTGATTTTGGATCCCTAATAAATTTGTATTTTAACCCATTTGAATTCGTAGTTGTAACTGGAGAAGTTTTGTTCCCTTGATCCTGGCCTGCCTGACTGGCAATTTAGTAGTAGCAGCCTCTTTTAGAGCATCTTCATGAAAACATGGCTAAAAGGAATAAATAGTATTTGCAGACTGTATAGAAAGTGGCTTTTGTTCCCAATGTTTTATTTTTGTTCTCAAGCACATTTCAGTATTTGCTCAGAGTGCAAGATACACATCAGAAGTGCTAGGTGTTCTTATCCGTAGAGTTGGTGCGGTACAAGCAGTTGTGATAGAATCTGCCTTCTACCTGGTATTCTTCCCACTTGCCTCAAACTAGCTCCAAGACAGGGACTGGTAGTTAGAGTGGGCCTGATGGCTCCAGGGAAACCAGGGTGCCAGCCTGTCTCGGGCATCAGCAGCCTGCTTCCTGGGAAGAGCTCCTCGAGTGTTAGCTTTTTGTTGGCTAAGTTTTTCCTGGGCTCCACCATTCCTAACTTCAGGTAGACAAAGAAGATGTCACAACAAAACTATTTTAAAGTTCTTTGCTTAGTGCACTTTGTTTATGATTGCAATGTTTATATTATATTTCTCATTTAATAAGAGACTTCATTCCATTAAATTTAGTGTTTAGAGGGGTGGGCACTGTCTTTATGTACAATATGTGTCATTTCATATAAGTTACACTGTTATGTCATATATACCTTGCAATATCAGACCTTGCATTCAATACACAATGCAATAAACTCTTTCCAGACCTGTACTTTTCAGCGAACAATAAAAAGATTGTTTGTCACTTAAAAGAAAAAAAGAATATAGATCAGCTAGGTCAACATGAATTAGTTGTTTGTTCCAGGAAACTTTGCCTGGGAAAGATAAAGCTATAAACCAATTAAAAAAGAAAAAACTTCACTGTTTGCTTCAGGAAATTCCCACAGATAATTAACAGAGACAAGAGTCTGCTCACCTTGGCAAACACTTACTTATCATACCAAGTTTACTCATGGCTTGTTTCAAGACCCTTGTGTCACAGAGTCGACCAATCCTATTATATCACAGACTTTGCCCAATCCAGATCATCTCTTCATCTTGAAAGACCTACCTCAAACCACTTTGAGCTCAGACCCCAAAGCCCTAAAATTAGACCACTTCTGACTTCCACTTTCTGAGACACTGCTGGGATTGGTAAGGTGGTGGTCTCCCTTACTACAGTGAGCTAATACATTTAGCTTTCCTTTATTCATAGGTTGATGATTTGGGGAGAAGTCCAACAGTACTACCTGTAAGAGGATGTAACCTATGTTTCTCTAGGTCACTGCATCCTGGGAATAAAACTTACAAGTAATATCCCTCTGATAAATTAATGGCAGAGACAGAAATCAAATATGCCCATCTAGTCATGATTGAGGAAACTCAAGTTCTCCAAAACTGCCCACCTATTTCTAAAAGGCCTATGGGTCTTGTACATGTACTCGTGAACAAATCTCAGTATACACTCACTGCTGAGGCTTCTGCTGCATTCAAACTTAAAAAAAGGAAATGGCGCTATAGTTGTAACCCATTATTGAGTTTCTCCTTTGGTTGTGGAAACTATTGGACTCCCCTAAAGTCACTGTTTCTGCTGCCCACCACTTAGATCATTGCTGTTTTAGTCTTCTGAAGTTGATCATGTGTCTAAAGCTAGCCCAAATCAGTACTGCTTGTATCAGTGCCTCCAGGGCTGAAGTTGGGGAGGATTCATGGTGAGGGATGCTTCTAAAACCACAAGGTTACACTGTGTAAGCCATTACCTGCTCCACATATGTATATGACCAGTGGGAGGCCACATATCACATTACTGAGGAGCATTTGGACAATCGGGGAAATAAGCAGAACACAAAGGATCAAACAGATCTTGTATTCATTGATTCCTTCTTTCATGCACACAACAAATATTTGAGTGTCTCCTGGCTGTGACAAAAAGGAATTTGTTAATGGCCTTAAAATGTTCTCATCCGTCAAGAAGTTTTGGCATCCATTCACCATTCACCCCTTGTTTATCGAGCACCTTCTATGTGTCATAAACAGTGCAACACTGGGGATAAAATGAGCAAGACAGTCCTCACCAAGCCTAAGGGCAGAATGGGAAAAGCGATAATGAAACAATGGGAATGTGGAATGACAGATTCAGTGTAGGGAAAGTAGAGGGTGGTGTAAGAGCAAAAAGAAGGTAAACCAATTCAGATTTTAAAATCAGTGAAGTCTTCCTGGAGTAAATGATCCGTGAAGTTTCAGAAGCAAAGAGAACATCGTGCATTCAAGGAACGAAGTTCAGTATGGCCAGAGCGTTATCGTGTGAAGTGGGAGAATACGGGATACATGAAGCTGGAGATTGGGACACAGACCATGGAAAGTCATGTTGCGGAGTTTGGAATTTATTTTCAGGGGTAAAAAAAAGAAGACTATTAATAGCTTTAACCAGGAGTGTAAATCTATGAAATTTTCAGAGTGGTTACTCTGGACACATTGTGGAGAATGAATTTGAGGGAAGAAAACAGGAGGCAGGAAATCTACTAAGAAGCTATTGAGATGACTCAAGTAAGAAATTAAGGTTTTGGGGCTTCCCTGGTGGCGCAGTGGTTGAGAATCTGCCTGCCAATGCAGGGGACACGGGTTCGAGCCCTGGGAAGATCCCACATGCCGCAGAGCGACTAGGCCCGTGAGCCACAATTGCTGAGCCTGCGCGTCTGGAGGCTGTGCTCTGCGGCAAGAGAGGCCGCGATAGTGAGAGGCCCGCGCATCGCGATGAAGAGTGGCCCCCGCTTGCCGCAACTAGAGGAAGCCCTCGCACAAAAACGAAGACCCAGCACAGCCATAAATAAATAAATAAATAAATAAATAAATAAATAAATAAATAAATAAAATAAAAAAAAAAGAAAAGCTTAAATTGGAAAAAAGTCATCTATATTAAAAAAAAAAAAAAAAGAAATTAAGGTTTCCTGAACTAGTGTGCTGGCAGTGATGATGGAAAAAAAAAAGAGAGGGGACAGATTTGAGAGATAGAGAGGAAATAGGTTTGATAGTCCTTGGAGACTGACTGAGAGTAAAGGAGATGGGAAGTCCTCACTCTCAACAGATGAGTCAGGGCATGTCACTCCTCAACTCAAAACCCTGCAATGGCTCCCATCTCATTCAAGATGAAAGCTAGGGACTTCCCTGGTGGCACAGTGGTTAAGAATCCACCTGCCAATGCAGGGGACCGGTTCGAGCCCTGCTCCAGGAAGATCCCACATGCTACAGAGCAACTAAGCCCGTGCGCCCAGAGCCTGTGCTCTGCAACAAGAGAAACAACTGCAATGAGAAGCCCGTGCACTGCAACGAAGAGTAGCCCCCGCTCGCTGCAACTAGAGAAAGCCCGCGGGCAGCAACGACGACCCAACGCAGCCAAAAATAAATAAATAAATTTATCCTAAAAAAAAAAAAGAAAAGCATTTGTTTAAAAATAAAAGAAAGCTAAAGTCTTTACAATGGGCCACAAGGATGACAAAGTCTATACAACACAGCCCCACCCCAGCCCTACTGCCTCAGTGACTTCACCCCTACTGCCCTCCTACCAGCTCACTCTACCTCACCATTCCCATATCCTGCTCTTCTCAAACATTCCAAGCATGAGCTTGCCTTACAATCTTTGCTCTTGCTATTTGCTCTGCCCAGATACCAGTATGGTTCACACCCTTGCCTCTTCAGGTCTTTTTTTTAAATATCACCTTTTCAGTGAGGCCTCCCCTCGTCATCCTACTAAACATTTCAACGTCCATGACAGTAATCCCAAGTTTCCTCCTTAATACCTATCACTTTTTGATTTACAATATACAGTAATTTACTTATTTATTTTGGTTATTGTCTATCTCCTGCTACTAGAATATAAGCTCCTTGAAGGCAGGGATTTTTGACTTGTTTTGTTCATTGCTGTATTCCCAGTTCCTAGAACAGCCAGTATGTAGTAAGCACTCAATTTTTACTGAACGAATTAATGGGCAAACCCCATGTCTGTAGCCTGACCAACTGGTCAGATGATGGTTCTAATCACTGATCTAGAAGTATGAGAGGTGGGGAAGAGAAGCTTATGAACTCAGTATGGGATCATTTGCCCAGTACCACAACTGTAATATTAAAAGCGTGATAGTTTACATATGCCAAAACTATTAGCAAAATTTCAACTTTCTTAGAAAAACAGGAGCCAAGCTCTTCTCTGAGAGAACAACCTACAGAATTACAGAGCTACACTCACTGATGGGGCATATGCATTGGTTTCCTGCAAGTCAACCAATAAGACAGTGAATCAGTATACATCAAGAAGATGCCAGTAACTCTGCCACTGTTCAACATGGTATAGGACATATAGTGATGTGGATACTCGGAATAAATATGTTTGGGAATTCTGTTTGAGGTCTTGTGTATCTAGACACAGGATTGGCAAATAATCATCAGATAATGTTAAGGTAATTTACTCAACTTTTCATCTAGCAAAGGTTAACATTTATTCCCCAAATTATAAATCAAATATCAAATAGGAGGTAGACTAATGGAGAATAAAATGGGTTAAATTGCAGAGAAAATGCTAGCAAGGTGCAATTAAGTTCTTGGTACCTAAATTTGTTTTCTTTTGTTTCCTTCACAATTTAGAAACCCTAATCAACTCTAAATAGTGTTTTTCAGCCCCAGCTGAGAACAAGTTTTCATAAATCTGTATTTCTCAAACTTTAGCATGCATCAGAATCACCTGGAAGACTTGTTATTGCTGGGCACCAAACCTGGAGTTTCTGATTCAGTAGGTCTTGGATGAACCCCAAAATTTGCATTTCTAACAAGTTTCCAGGTGGTGTAAATGCTTCTAACAAGTTTCCAGGTGGGACCACACTTTGAGAGTCACTGTAAGTCAATAAGACTTTCCTGGACTGATTTGTGACCCATTTGACCATTTCAACTGGGCTCTTTGCTGACTCCCAGCTGAAGTTTGTTGAGTTGAATATCTGAATATAGAACCAACAAATGGTATAAAATTAATGCAAATTATTTTTTAAACCTCTTTTACTTAAATTGGTTTAATTTTGACATTTTTCATCATAGAGTCTGTCAGTTTCTTTTTCTTTTTTTGTAATTTTTGGTTAAAATGGAAGTGAGCATTTACATTTGTATAATGGGATAAATATTTTTCATTGCTGAGCTAAAAGCACAGTACCATGTGCTTTTAGTTTTCTCTCTTATACTAACTTTTTCTTTTCTCCTAAAGTTAGTAATTGCCTCACATTTAATTTTGCTTAGTTTTCTGTGACCTATCACTAATGTAATAGATCTTTCCAATGCTTCTTGATATATTCTAAGTGATCAAACACATTGGATGATCACATAATACATTTTTTTTTCTTAGATACCCCACTCCAACTTCCTGCTCTAATCTGACAGGTAGTTTTCTAGGTTGGCTGCATAATTGTTATCCTAGAATATGCATTGTCATTTTCCTGTGTTGGATCCACTATTTCCTAATCCCATATCTTCCTATTTCTTGATTTACTTTCTTACTTTGTTGAAGCATTTACTCCAGTTGCATCATAAGAAAGAAAACAGGGTGAAATAAATTTTGTGAGCTGACACATGCCTGAAAAATTGCGTGTTGACTAGATGGGTACAGTATTTTGACTAACATTTTCATTTCAATTTTTGAAGATTTTGCTCTATTTATTTTTCTAACTCCATTGTTGCTAGTGCAAATTCAGATGCGATTCTGATTTTCTTTTTCCTTTCTATGTGACTTTTGACTTTTCTCAAACTCTTAGGATTTCTCTTTCACCAGGTGTTCTGAACTTTCACATTAATGTGCCTTATTGGAGTTTTTCTCATGGGCTGGGCACTGAGTGGGATATTTCAGTTGAGGAACTCACACGTTTCAACTTTGAGAAATTTTTTTATATGGTTTATTTGATAATTTCCTATATGTGTCTGCGGAACTCCTATTAAGTAGATCTTGAGGGTCTTTTATTACCCTTTAAATCCCTTATTGATTCTTTCCAATTTTCCATCTCTTTGTCTTTTTTTTTAAAGCTTTATAGGTGTTTTTGCAACTTTATCTTCAAAGCCTTCTGTTGAGTTTTTATTTTAATTAAATTTCATTTTATTTTGTATGCAAGTTTATTTTTTTAAAGGAATTCCTTTATTTATTTATTTTTTTAATTTTTATTTATTTATTTATTTATTTTTGGCTGTGTTGGGTCTTCGTTTCTGTGTGAGGGCTCTCTCTAGTTGCGGCGAGCGGGGGCCACTCTTCATCGCGGTGCACGGGACTCTCACCATCGCGGCCTCTCCTCTTGCGGAGCACAGGCTCCAGACGCACAGGCTCAGTAGTTGTGGCTCACGGGCCTAGTTGCTCCGCGGCATGTGGGATCCTCCCAAACCAGGGCTCGAACCCATGTCCCCTGCATTGGCAGGCCGACTGTCAACCACTGCGCCACCAGGGAAGCCCTGCAAGTTTATTTTAATTTAATTATATGAATTAAATATTTATTATATATTTAATTTCAGGGAGCTCTTCCTTTTCTCTTTCAGAGCATCCTCTTATATCTTGAGATCATTAACTACACTTTTTAGATGTTCTTTGCTGCTTCATGTATTATTTCTTTTTCATCCAACTTCTTTTTTTTTTCATAGTTTGATTCCTCTCTTTCATTTGGAAGCTATTTCTCTACATCAGCAGATCTCGAACATTAACCTACATCAGAATCATCTGAAAGGCTTATTAAAACACAGGAGTACAGGGCCTCATCCCAGAACATTTGATTCAGTAGGGCTAGGATGGGGCCAGAGAATTTGCATTTCTGACAAATCCCCAGGTGCTGCTGATGCTACTTGTGCAGGGACCACACTTTGAGAACTACTGTTTGAGGTGATATAGGGTTGTAAACCTCACAGAGTAAAAATTACTGATGTGTATACAGATTAAGGACCTGCTTCTGGGTTCTCTGCTTAGACCCTTCATCAGCAGAACCCCTGACACCGTGGTTTTAACAAAACCCCAGAATTCAGTGCTTTGTGAATTGGGCTCAGAATGGACTCAGTTTGGATGGTAGTGATTTTAAATTTTTCAATATATTTTATGCAAATAAAATCTATAACATACAAAAATATGACACCCTTATAATTCCACATTTTGTGCTTATAAAATAAACAGTTTTCATAGAAAAGAGCAGAGAATAAATTACCAAGAAGTTTCAAGAAAGAGTTCCGGATTTAGGATGTCACTCTGACTTTAACTACTACAATATAAAAGAAGGAGCAAAATGTATAATACATCCTGATTATTCTTTATTAGCTATTGAAATCTTCCTGGTGATGAGTGGAAGTTTGAAAACTGAGTTGCAGCCTCCTGAATGATAATAACAGAACAATCTGGAAATTATGTACTACCCGCAAAAAAAAAGGGCTCTAAATGTGTACTTTAAGAGTACCTATCTCATAAAAGATATTATCATTTATAGTTTTCTCTTTTCATTGGCTCTACTTCTCTTGAAAATCCTAAACTCTGCAATGTTCAAAAATAAGACAAACAGCTCTGTCTAGTGGCAAATTTGATCATTGCAGCCAAAGTCAAAAATAGTATTCAATTCAGACCCTTTTTAAAAATTTGTCTACAACTTGGCAAGCAACGTTGACAGGAGGTGGCTATTTTATCCCAACTCAGGAGACACAATGGATAAATACTTAAAGCCATCAGTCATGACATTTCCATTTGGGACTTTTTCAGCAGTTTAAGAGAGACAGGTGCAAAACCCAGCTCAGTTACTTAACTTAAAAGGAAAATGTTTTTATTTGTAACATTGTGCTTTTCAGATAACTTTGTTCAAAACATAAGTATACACCTTAGCCTGTTCTTATCTTCACTCTCCTTTCTTTTTTCCCTTCTCCCCTTTCCTGCCTTTAAGAGAAACCTGGAATTGAACTGTAAGTCAGAATCTTGTCTTTCCTCATAAGGCAGAGATGAGCTGCCCCATGGCACCTGGGGTGTCCTGCCTTTGACAGCTGTTTCCACAGAGCACTGTAGAATGTGAATAGAATACCATGTGGAAAAAATGAAGAATAGCAGCTATTTGCTCCTGATTCTACCATAAAGCATTCAGAAAACAGTCATCCGTTTCTTGCAAGCACTGGTACATTGAGACAGAACCTTACTATTTCCCATACATTTCCACTTCCAAAAATAATGTGAGGTATCTTAGAATAAATTTTAAAGGATAAGTAAAATCAAGGTTTTTAAAAAAAGGAGATGAGGAATCCAACAGTGGATGAACACTGGGCCCATGGTATGTCTGGGCATAGGATAGAGGTGAAATTTGCTGAATTGAATTAAAATTTATTGGACATGGAGGATGAGAATTTCGTTGATTTTTAATACATAACAGTTACAAGATATTAAGCGTATGGTTGTACCCCCAAAGTAAAATGATCAAACGTTAAAAATAACACATGTGTTTGCTAAAGATAATCTTCAAGAGTGTAATTAATATTGAAGAAATCAGGGGGGCGGAGTCAAGATGGCAGACTAGGAGGACGTGGAATTTGCATCTCCACACAACTAGGGCACCTACCAGGCACCGGTGGGGGACCACAGACACCTAAGGGGATGGGAGGAACCCCCAGTGAACGGGTAGGATGTGGGGTGTGGGAGGAGTGAAGGGGGAGGAGAAGTGGAGGCGGGACAGGACTGGCACCCCTGAGGGGCGGCTGGGGGAGGGGAAGGGATCCCATGCCCGAAGGGGGAAACTGGGGAACCATCGGGAGGGCAGATGATCAAAAGGAAGTGTGGCCAGGTTTCCCCTGCCCACGTGGGCCCCCAGGAACCTGCTGAGATCCCGGGCCTGATCCTCTGCCCACCAAAGCCCCCTCCAGCCACGTGGGTACTGAGGGAGTGGGAGGGAGGGAAGGGGGAGTAAAAGTAAAGGCTGTACCTCTGAGACCAGCACCCCTGAGGGGTGGCTAGGGGTGGGGAGGAGCTCCTACACCCAGCGGGACTGACCCACGGTTAGGGGTCCAGCAGTGATTGGGGAGACTCTGGGGGAGACCGTGGAGGGGGGGCATGAAGGAATGGAAGGGAATGGGGCCAATGCTTTCCCTGCCCACTTAGGTACCACAGAGCCTGTTGGGCTCCTGGGCCTAATCCTCTGCCCACGGAGCCTCCTTCCTGCCGTGCAGAACCCAAGCCCCGCCCCTACACCCCCACCCAGGGCCCTACCTCTACACTCGGATACCCCCTCTGAGACCCCCTCCAACCGCACTGGGCCCACCCACACACCCTCACCCAGGGCCCTACCTCCAAACTTCAGAGCTCCACCTTCCGGGAGGCCCCCCTTTGGATGTGCTGCCTCTCCCCTTCTGTGCAAGTCCTAAGCAGAGGCCCCGCCCCACGCTTGAATGTCACCCCTCCTAGGCCCCGCCCCCAAGGCCTTTTCTGGCTGCGTGGGTCCTGAGCCTAGGCCCTGCCCCACACTCAAACATCACCCGCCACCCACCTAGGTCCCACCCCACCCTAAACCCCGCCCTTGCCTAAGTTCCACCCCAGCCTAAACTCCGCCCCCCATAGCCAAGGCTCCTTTTTTTTTTTTTTAAAGATTTATTGATTGATTGATTGATTGATTACTATGTTGGGTCTTCATTTCTGTGCTAGGGCTTTCTCTAGTTGCGGCAAGCGGGGGCCACTCATCGTGGTGCGTGGGCCTCTCACTATCGTGGCCTCTTTTGTTGCGGAGCACAGGCTCCAGACGCGCAGGCTCAGTAGTTGTGGCTCACAGGCCCAGTTGCTCTGCGGCATGTGGGATCTTCCCAGACCAGGGCTCGAACCCGTGTCCCCTGAATTGGCAGGCAGATTCTCAACCACTGCGCCACCAGGGAAGCCCTCCTTTTTTTTTTTTTTTTTTCCTCCTTAGATTGGGGTTCAATTTTACCTTCTTAATTCATTTATATTTTTTCTAATAAATCTTTTATTTTATTCTTTATACTTTGTTATTGTTCTGCGCCTTTTGGCATGTTCCTTTTTTTTTTTCTTTTCTTTTTTCTGTTGTGGTTTTATTTTACCTTGTTGCAGTTGTTTCAATTATATTTTTATTTTTCCTAATATATATTTTATCTTTCTAAATTTATTTTGTTTTTTATTCTTTGCTATTGTACTGCTCCTTTTTTTTTTTTTTTTTTTCCCATGCCGCATGGCTTTCAGGATCTTGGTTCCCAGGCCTGAGGTCAGGTCTGAGCTCCTGTGGTGGGAGCTCTGAGTCCAAACCAGTGGACTAACAGAGAACCACAGACCCCAGGAATATTAATCAGAGTGAGACCTCCCAGAGGTCCTCATCTCAGCACCAAGACACAGCTCTATCCAACTGCCTGCAAACTCCAGTGCTGGATGCCTCAGGCAAAACAACCAGTAAGACAGGAATACAGCCCCACCCATCAAAAAAAAAAAATGAAATGACAGAAACATATGTTACAGATGAAGGAGCAAGGTAAAAACCTACAAGACAAAATAAATGAAGATGAAATAGGCAAACTACCTGGAAAATAATTCAGAATAATGATAGTATAGATGATCCAAAATCTCAGAAACAGAATGGAGAAAATACAAGAAACATTCAACAAGGATCTAGAAGAACTAAATGGCAAACAAACAGTGATGAATAACACAATAACTGAAATTAAACATACTCTAGAAGGAATCAATAGCAGAATAACTGAAGCAGAAGAACGGATAAGTGACCTGGAAGATAGAATAGTGGAAATAACTACTACAGAGCAGAATAAAAAAAAGAATGAAAAGAATTGAGGACAGTTTCAGAGACCTCTGGGACAACATTAAGTGCACCAACATTCGAATTATAGGGGTCCCAGAAGAAGAAGAGAAAAAGAAAGGGTCTGAGAAAATATTTGAAGAGGTTATAGTCGAAAACTACCCTAACAAGGGAAAGGAAATAGTCAATCAATTCTAGGAAGCGCAGAGAGTGCCATACAGGATAAACCCAAAGAGAAACACGCCGACACACATATTAAACTATCAAAAATTAAATACCAAGAAAAAATATTAAAAGCAGCAAGGTAAAAGCAACAAATAACATACAAGGGAATCCCCATAAGGTTAACAACTGATATTTCAGCAGAAACTCTGCAAGCCAGAAGGGAGTGGCAGGACATATTTAAAGCAATGAAAGGGAAAAAGCTACAACCAAGATTACTCTACCCAGCAAGGATCTCATTCAGATTTGATGGAGAAATCAAAAGCTTTTCAGACAAGCAAAAGCTAAGAGAATTCAGCACCACGAAACCAGCTTTACAACAAATGCTAAAAGAACTTCCCTAAGTAGGAAACACAAAAGAAGAAAAAGACCCACAAAAACAAACCCAAAATAATTAAGAAAATGGTGATAGGAACATACATATCAATAATCACCTTGAATGTAAATGGATTAAATGCTCCAACCAAAAGGCACAGACTGGCTGAATGGACACAAAAACAAGACCCATATATATGCTTTCTACAAGAGACCCACTTCAGACCTAGGGACACATACAGACTGCAGGTGAGGGGATGGAAAAATATATTCCATGCAAATGGCAATCAAAAGAAAGCTGGAGTAGCAATTCTCATATCAGACAAAATAGACTTTAAAAAAAAGACCGTTAGAAGAGATAAGGAAGGACACTACATAATGCTCAAGGGGTTGATCCAAGAAGAACACATAATAATTATAAATATTTATGCACCCAACATAGGAGCACCTCAATACATAAGGCAAATGCTAGCAGCCATAAAAGGAGAAATCGACAGTAACACAATAATAGTGGGGGACTTTAACACCCCACTTACACCAATAAACAGATCTTTCAGACAGAAAATAAATAAGGAAACACAAGCTTTAAATGACACAAAAACCAGATAGACTTAACTGATATTTTTAGGACATTCCACCCGAAAGTGGAAGAATACACTTTCTTCTCAAGTGCACACAGAACATTCTCCAGAATAGACCACATTTTGGGTCACAAATCAAACCTTGGAAAATTTAAGAAAACTGAAATCATATCAAGCATCTTTTTCTGACCACAACGCTATGAGATTAGAAATCAATTACAGGAAAAAAACAGTAAAAACCCAAATAAATGGAGGCTAAACAGTGCACTGCTAAATAACCAAGAGATCACTGAAGAAATCAAACAGGAAATCAAAAAATACCTAAAAACAAATGACAATGAAAACACGACGATCCAAAACCTATGGGATGCAGCAAAAGCAGTTCTAAGAGGGAAGTTCATAGCAATTCAAGCTCACCTAAAGAAACAAGGAAATCTCAAATAAACAATCTAACCTTATACCTAAACCAACTAGAAAAAGAAGAACAAAGAAAACCCAAAATTAGTAGAAGGAAAGAAATCATAAAGATCAGAGCAGAAATAAATGAAATAGAAACAAAGAAAAGAATAACAAAGATCAATAAAACTAAAAGCTGGTTCTTTGAGAAGATAAACAAAACTGATAAACCTTTAGCCAGACTCATCAAGAAAAGAAGGGAGAGGACACAAATCAATAAATTTAGAAATGAAAAAGGAGAGGTTACAACTGACACCACAGAAATACAAAAGATCATAAGAGACTACTACAAGCAACTATATGCCAATAAAATGGACAACCTGAAAGAAATGGACAAATTCTTGGAAAAGTAAAACCTTCCAAGATTGAACCAGGAAGAATTAGAACATATAAACAGACCAATCACAAGTAATGAAATTGAAACTATAATTAAAAATCTTCCAGCAATCAAAAGTCCAGGACCAGATGCCTTCACAGGTGAATTCTATCAAACATTTAGAGAAGAGTTAACACCTATCCTTCTCAAACTCTTCCAAAAAATTGCAGAAGGAGGACCACTCCCAAACTCGTTCTACGAGGCCACCATCACCCTGATATGAAAACCAGCCAAAGATATCACAAAGAAAGAAAATTATAGACCAATATCACTGATGAACATAGACGGAAAAGTCCTCAACAAAATACTAGCAAACAGAATCCAACAGCACATTAAAAGGATCATACACCATGATCAAGTGGGATTTATCCCAGGGATGCAAGGATTCTTCAATATACGGAAAACAATCAGTGTGATACACCATATTAACAAATTAAAGAATAAAAACCATATGATTATCTCAATAGATGCAGGAAAAGCTTTTGACAAAAGTCAACACCCATTTGTGATCAAAACTCTCCAGAAAGTGGGCATAGAGGGAACCTACCTGAACATAATAAAGGCCATATACAACAAACCCACAGCAAACATCATTCTCAATGGTGAAAAACTGAAAGCATTTCCTCTAAGATCAGGAACAAGACAAGGATGTCCATTCTCACCAGTATTATTCAACATAGTATTGGAAGTCCTAGCCACAACAATCAGGGAAGTAAAAGAAAAAAAAGGAATACAAATTGGAAAAGAAGAAGTAAAATTGTCACTGTTTGCCGATGACATCATACTATACATAGAAAATCCTAAAGATGCCACCAGAAAAGTACTAGAACTAATCAACGAATTTGGTAAGGTTGCAAGATACAAAACTAATGCACAGAAATCCCTTGCATTCCTATACACTAACAACAAAAGATCAGAAAAAGAAATTAAGGAAATAATCCCATTAACCATCACAACAAAAAAGAATAAAATGCCTAGGGATAAACCTACCCAAGGAGGCAAAAGACTTGTACTCAGAAAACTATAAAATACTGATGAAAGAAATCAAAGATAACATAAATAAATGGAGAGATATACCATGCTCCTGGATTGGAAGAATCAATATTGTGAAAATGACTATACTACCTAAAGCAATCTACAGGTTCAATGCAATCCCTATCAAATTACCAATGGCATTTTTCACAGAACTAGAACAAGAGATTTTACAATTTGTATGGAAACACAAAAGACCCCAAATAGCCAAAGCAATCTTGAGAAAGAAAAACGGAGCTGGAGGAATCAGGCTCCCTGACTTCAGACTATACTACAAAGCTACAGTAATCAAGACAATATAGTACTGGCACAAAAACAGAAATATAGATCAATGAAACAAGATAGAAAGCCACGCACATATGGTCACCTTATCTTTGATAAAGGAGGCAAGAATATACAGTGGAGAAAAGACAGGCTCTTCAATAAGTGGTGCTGGGATAAATGGACAGCTACATGTAAAAGAATGAAATTAGAACACACCGTAACACCATACACAAAAATAAACTCAAAATGGATTAAAGACCTAAATGTAAGGCCAGACACTATAAATCTCTTAGAGGAAAACATAGGCAGAACACTCTATGACATAAATCACAGCAAAATCCTTTTTGACCCACCTCCTAGAGTAAGGGAAATAAAAACAAAAATAAACAAATGAGACCTAATGAAACTTAAAAGCTTTTACACAGCAAGGGAACCCATAAACAAGACAAAAAGACAACCCTCAGAATGGGAGAAAATATTTGCAAACAAATCAACGGACAAAGGATTAATCTCCAAAATATACAAGCAGCTCATGCAGCTCAATATCACAAAAACAAACAACCCAGTCCAAACATGGGCAGAAGACCTAAATAGACATTTCTCCAAAGAAGACATACAGATGGGCAACAAATGCATGAAAATATGCTCAACAACACTAATCAGTAGAGAAATGCAAATCAAAACCACAATGAGGTATCACCTCACATCAGAATGGCCATCATCAAAAAATCTACAAACAATAAGTGCTGGAGAGGGTGTGGAGAAAAGGGAACCCTCCTGCACTGTTGGCGGGAATGTAAATTGATACAGCCACTATGGAGAGCAGTATGGAGTTTCCTTAAAAAACTAAAAATAGAACTACCATATGACCCAGAAATCCCACTACTGGACATATACCCTGAGAAAACCATAATTCAAAAAGAGACATGTACCACAATGTTCATTGCACCACTATTTACAATAGCCAGGACATGGAAGCAACCTAAATGTCCATCAACAGATGATTGGATAAAGAATATGTGGCACATATATACAATGGAATATTACTCAGCCATAAAAGGAAACGAAATTGAGATATTTGTAGTGAGGTGGATGGACCTAGAGTCTGTCATACAGAGTGAAGTAAGTCAGAAAGAGAAAAACAAATACCACATGCTAATGCATATATATGGAATTTTAAAAAGCGGTACTGATGAACCTAGTGGCAGGGCAGGAATAAAGATGCAGACGTAGAGAACAGACTTGAGGGCATGGGGGTGGGGAAGCAGAAGCTGGGATGAAGTGAGAGAGTAGCATTGATGAATATACACTACCAAATGTAAAATGGATGGCTAGTGGGAAGCTGCTGCATAGCACAGGGAGATCAGGTTCGTGCTTTGTGACTACCTAGAGGGATGGGATAGGGAGGGTAGGAGGGAGGCTCAAGCGGGAGGAGATATGGAGATATATGTATACATATAGCTGATTCACTTTTTTGTACAGCAGAAACTAACACAACATTGTGAAGTATTTATACTCCAGTAAAGATGTGAAAAAAAGTATTGAAGAAATCAATTAGAAAATTACAGTTTAATATATACCCAAGAAACATTCCAGTGTTAAAAGAATATTTACTTTCTGAAGATAAATGTAACAATACGCTTGTTGTTAAAAAATTATAGAACCCCCCAATATAAAAAAGGTAAAAGAAAACCATAATACAAGATTTACAGATGAGCACTATTAATATTTAGTGTAAATCTTTTAAGGTATCGTTCCTATGCTAAAAGTAGTTATTTACATTCGGAGGAGAGAAATTATTCTTTTGTATGTGTTAATATTGTGCATATGGGTGAAGACTTATGGTGAACATGAAAAAGCTGATCCAGTAGGAAAAGTTAAGTGTGCCTTTTTTTTTAAAGCACGATTTAAAAGATTATTTTTGAAATATATCAAAAAGATGAATTTGTGGAATCAGTTAGCATTGTGAAGTCAAAAAGGTAGATTTAGAAACCCCCAAAATGGCACTGATGCACATACTGTCAAGTTTGACATTATATTGAGGCTGGAAGGAGAAGAAATATGTTCTGTCAAAGTTTCCCTCAATGGCAACATTCTAAGTTTTTAAGCTATGAAATGATCACAATATTGTGTAAGCAACAAACCATGAAGTCTAAAAATCCTAAGCATGATTTAGTGTTATAATCAAATAAAACCCACCACAAGGCTAATGTGACACATATTTAATGATATGCATAATCACTGTAGTATTACACAGCAATTTGGCATAAATGGCAAATGATTACATAAATGACTGAAATTAGCATGACTTTCACACAGTCAAATTAAGCATTTCTGGGGTCAGCTGGGGAGAGGGATAACAAAACAGAGTAAAAAGCTGCTTCAGTAACTTGCCAAAGAAAACCTGGCAGCTGGGGGTTGAAGAGAAGAAAAAGAAAAAAGGTGGGGAGTCCAACAAAGGAACCAAGGAAGTACTGTTTGTGGCTCCCTGATACTTTCTCTTGTCTGGTCTCATCTGGGGATTTCTGGAAGATTCAAGACAATTTGATCTTTCCTGCAGATAGATGGTAGGACTCTCCAAGCTCCAGACTTTTGGACTTACAGAGAAATCTTCAAAGCCAATATCTACACTTACTGCTACTGTCACTCCCATCTTCACCACTAAGCAGAGCCCCTATACACTGTCTGAAGTATCAGCCATTTTTCCAATGAACAAAAACAGCCCAGGAATGGTTAACAGGTGCACTGCTGGATGTTCATGCTTGGACACAGCAAGAGCACTGGATGTTTGGGTTTCTGGGAAGGGGGTTACAAGGGGAGAGATAAAGGCAGCACTGAAATGAGAGTAAGAATGAAAAGACAGAATTTCACCTCCTTCAAAAATTTTCCCAAAGCTAACTCTGCCTATTAAGACATCAGAAAATAATAAAAAGATCATGAAATCTTAAGTAAGACTTTAAAAAGTTCAATTTGCAATTGCACAACAGCTGTATGAGCTTGGATAAGTTACTTAACCTCTCTGAGTTTTAGTTTCTTTATCTTAAAAACAATGAATAAATAAGAGGAGTATACCTATGTAATTCACAGAAATGTTCAGAGGATTAAAGTGGTTAGCATTCATCATGCTTCTCACATGCTTCCACCAAAGGACCTGTCTTAGCTCAGGCTGCTATAACAGAATACCATAGATGAGGTGTCTTAAACAAAAAATATTTATTTATCATGGTTCTGGAGACTGGGAAGTCCAAGATCAGGGTGCCAGCAGATTCAGTACCTGGTGAGAGCCCTCTTCCTGGTTTGCAGAAGGCTGTTTTCTCACTTTCTACACAAGGGAGAAAACAGAGAAAGGGAGAAAGCAAGTGTCTCTTCTTAGAAGGGCACTAATACCATTCATGAGGACCCCACCCCATGACCTAATTACCTCCCTAAGGTTTCATCTCAAAACACCATCACATTGAGAATGAGGCTTCAGCATATGAATTTTGAGGGGACATCAACATTCAGTCCATAGAATCCAATAGCAGTTGAGAGTGTGTTCATGCCTGTGGAGGTCCTGGGAGCAGAGACAGTCTCGAGGGACCCAACCCAGGTGCAGCATTTATTTCAAGTTTCATACTTTAACTTCACTGTTTATGCACACTTTATATTCTACTCTTTGTGCATGTGGTTTAATATAAAAATGAACCTTGTAAATATTTACATCAAGTAAAATTGATACTATAATGCTTACCTTCTGGTTTAGTGTAGCCCTGGCCCACACTCCAGTTTGAGACAACCACATGTACGTAAAAACACAAGTAGAGTGCATCTAGTGCTCACCAATTGCCAAGTATGTATTATTTTTCCTTTCCCCTCCCCTCCCTTATTGTCTCAGAAGCCAGGAGCAGCTATCTTCTCACCTTTGACAGGTTTCTCTCTCCCTCTTCCTGCTGAAAATGCACAGATGAGACTAGAAAATGAACCAGCTACTGGGTAGTTCTCAGTGAAGAGTGATTTTGACCTCCAGGGGACATTTGGCAAAGTCTGGAGGTATTTTTTGGTTGTTGCAAATGGACACGGGATATGGAATAATGGACTCTGATGATGGAGGCCAGGGGTGCTGCTAAATATCCTACAATGCACAGGACGGCCCCCACACCAAAGAATTATTCAGCCTAAAACATCCATAGTGCTGAGGCTGAGAAACTCTTGAGTTTCAGGTAACTGGCCCCATTATGAGCTTCACCAGTAGAGACCCAGGCTACCTGATCTAATGCGGGAATGTTCTGTGCTTTGCCAGGCTGTAGTCACTCCCATACTTCAGGGGACCTAAATTTAAAACTGAGCTGTTGAAAACTGGTTCAGGGTCTTTACTAGATTCTGATTTTGTTCAGAATCTCATGTATCCAAGAAATTAAAACAAAACTCTGCCAGATAGTCAGAGGTGTAATTTTCTTCATCCTGTATGTCATATTCCCCTGCAGAGTACTGAAACACCTATAAGCTAATCCATTTATCTGCTAAGCGTGCTTGGTATTCTAACTTTGTAAGATTTCTACAAAAAGTGTGAAAGATCAAAAGAGTTTGATGCCAATTCTTGATTCAGGAAGACACACACGCCCATAGGCTTGTCAGGGAATTTAAATAATGCTCTTCACCCTCAAACATGAAGTGGAATGTGACATTTCACAATACGGTTGCTGAGGAATAAACTTGTGAGTGTATCTGCCCTTCCCACTCCCCTGTTTTCTTAGCTTGGCATTCTCAATCAGTTCACTGACATAATTCCCATGGTGTGTGGTGTTCAGAAGCCCCAGCATCAACCAGGCCTGAGCTGAGAATTGTTTCAGAAAAGACAATATCCTCAAGGGGGGAAGAGAGGTGAGAACTAATAAGTGAGACAAGTCTTTTTTTTTTTTTTTTAACATCTTTATTGGAGTATAATTGCTTTACAATGGTGTGTTAGTTTCTGCTTTATAACAAAGTGAATCAGTTATACATATACATATGTTTCCATATCTCTTCCCTCTTGCGTCTCCTTCCCTCCCACCCTCTCTATCCCACCCCTCTAGGTGGTCACAAAGTCTTAATGGAAATTAATCAAATAGGTATTTGCCTGATGAAAATGACAGAACGTATATTCAATTATATAAATTGTCTTTATACTATACTAAAGTGCGCTACACCCCAAGCTCCATATGTATCTGAGTGCAGACAATTTCCTTTTTTCAAAGATTGGTCTACTTGTCAATGTTTGGCTCCTTCTCATCTCTGGTGACAACACACACTCGACCAATGGTCATCAGGTAGAAACCAAGAAAGAAAGCCTTTGGAACCCAATGTAAGCTAAAAGTGACCAGAAAACTTGAATCAACAAATGAAACATGAAATAAGAGATAGACTAATGGAGAATAAAATGGGTTAAATTGCAGAGAAAATATTAGCAAGGTGCAGTTAAATTCTTGGTACCTAAATTTGTTTTCCTTTGTTTCCTTAACAATTTAGAAAGCTTAATCAACTCTAAATAGTGTTTTGCAGCCCCAGCTGAGAACAAGTTTTCATAAATCTGTACTTCTCAAACTTTAGCATGCATCAGAATCACCTGGAACACTTGTTATTGCTGGGCAGCAAACTCAAAGTTTCTGATTCAGTAGGTCTCGGATGGGCCCCCAGAATTTGCATTTCTAACACATTTCCAGTTGTTGTAAATGCTTCTGGTCCATAAAAGAGCTTTGCTCTAATAGGAACTATTTTTTCTATCTCAGGGATAAGAACTCCTGGTTTAACATTACAGCGTTCGGAAACAACAAGTACCCTTAGACCTGGGCAAGAGGGCAGCTGTCCTGATCCCCACACTCTAGAGGCATCCAGAGACCCTTCTCTGGTCATCCCCGCTCTGAGGGATGAGGAAGGCAACAGAGCCAGGACTGCCCACCTGCCCACAGGCCATGCTCTGGATGTTCATTACCTGGAATTCCTTGCTGAACAGCCCAAATACACTTCTAAGGACGATGTTACCCTTTTCCGAAGTCTGTTCTTTCTTTCCAAGAAGCACCTAGGCCTGAGGAGTGAGCAAAAGGCAGTTATTTTACGTGGTGCTTTGAGATGGTGACAGGGATTGGAGTTTGGAGATACGACCGAGGGCTTCCACCCTTAGCCAGCCAGGCCCTCGTGGTGCAGGACAGAGCAAAAGATGGAAGAGAAGGGTGGATGGCGGGGTGAGAAAGATATAGACCAAGGCCTTGGGCCATGGGTCAGCTCTCCAAATACTGCCATATTCTGGCTAACTCCAAGAAGTCCAAGAATCCTAAATGTGAACCTGATCTTTGGTGTCTTTATGGAGTTATTTTGTCAAGGTAGGCAGATAGTACATTTCATTTAACAGTTTGGTAGTTTTTTTTTTTTAAATATTTATTTGGTTGTGCCGGGTCTTATTTATTTATTTATTTTTACTTTTATTTTTGGCTGTGTTGGGTCTTCGTTTCTGTGCGAGGGCTTTCTCTCGTTGCGGCAAGCGGGGGCCACTCTTCATCGCGGTGCGCGGGCCTCTTCACTATTGCGGCCTCTCTTGTTGCGGAGCACAGGCTCCAGATGCGCAGGCTCAGTAGTTGTGGCTCACGGACCTAGTTGCTCCGCGGCATGTGGGATCTTCCCAGACCAGGGCTCAAACCCGTGTCCCCTGCATTGGCAGGCAGATTCTCAACCACTGCGCAACCAGGGAAGCCCAGTTTGGTAGTTTGATTGGTAACTTTTAAAATATTTATCCATGTATGTGGGCTTCCCTTTGACCTCTCGCCCCAGTCCCCACATATAAAACAACGTGAAAGTGATTTCACCAGCCCTTTGCCCCATCCCACCTGCCATGGTAGGCCTGATCTGCTTCAGTGGAGGTGGTGGTGCTCTCTACTCCTCTGTACCTCAACTACATTTCCCCTGCCTCTTAGAGTTTAGATGATGACGTACATTCCGATGCACTGGTCATTAACAGTCTGTTCTCAGAAAAATCTGCAAAGCAGCTCTTTGTTTCTAGGCAGCTTCTCCAACTAGCTTTTATCTTTGAAGCTGCTTGCGTTTTGACCCTTTCCTTACTCTTCTCACCCTCCTCTATCCCGGGTGCCCACATGCACGCTTTCATGCTCCCTTCCCTGGAATTCCATTTATAGGGTCTGACTCATTTCAGGCCCTGTGTGTGTTCCTTTCTGGCTCTGTCTATTGTGACTCCCTGCCAATTTCTTGCAATCTCTGTCTGCTCCTCCACGCAGCATTCTTTCTGGCGGCTTCTCCGTTCTCATTCTTTGGCAGTTTTAATCGCTTTCCCTGTGAGCATGTTTCTCCTCCCTTTGCTTCTTGTGTCTTTATAGGAAACAGGGAATTATTGTTTTATTTACAATTTTGTTCTTCTCCCTCCTTCTACCTCTCAGATATTGAGTCTCCACCCATTGGAGAGAAAAATTATAATAATAATAAACTTGCTTTCACTCCAAAACTGACTAGATTGCAACTGGCTTTTGAAACTGGGGTATTGCCATATTCACCAGTGATTTTCCAATCATTGCTCAACTTTCATTTCCTCTCAACTTCATATTTTTTTCCTTTGGTAGAAGTTGCCGAACAACTTTATACAGTAACTGGAAATACCAAAATTAAGATCATTTTTTTGGCCTCAAACTACTTTACATAGCTCAATAGCAGTTACTCAGATGACAGAAGGGCTTCCCTGTTCTTTGTGCTTATGTGTTTTATTTCACAGGAAAGATTGCTGTATTTTTTAGGTTGATGAAATGACTTGAGACCTTTTGAAAATTAATCTTGGAATTTTAAGACTGTGCTGGAAAGAACCTTAGAGATTCCCCAGCTCCAATTTTTTATTTATAAGTAGGGAGACTCGGAACAGAGAATTTAAGTGGTTTGACAAATAATAAATAATAGCTATTATTTATAACTTATGAGCTGATGAAGTCATTTAATACTCAAAGCAAATCTGTTCTACAGAAAATATTCGATTTTTTGGTGAAACTTTAAAAACATTCCAGTCAAAGGTAGGAACAAGACAACGATACCTGTTATTACTGCCACTCTTTGTCATTGTTCTGGAGGGCCTAGCTAATCTCACTAAGACAAGAAAAACAGTTTTTTACATATACGAAAGGAACACTGAGAAAATAGTTTTTAAGATCCATAAAGTGAAAGACTAACAGATTTGAACCACATGAAAAAGCAAAACTTTTATATTAAAAAAAATGACAACATAAAGTTATGAAACAAGTGGGAGATGGGGGAAATATTTGGAGCCTATGTAGAGATAAAAGATATATATCCACAATATACAGATCAATGAAAAGGAATCAGTACCCAAGAGAAAAACGAGCAAAGAATATAAATAGCTAATATGCAGAAGAAGATATGCAAATGATCAATAAACGTAAAGACTTGTTCAACTTTAGTCCTTTTTGAGATTTCATCAATATTTATTTTCTCTCACATGAGGTGGGTTTTTTTGGTTTTTGTCTGTTTGTTTTTAACTTAGTGGCTGCTACCTTGAAGTTTCTGTGCTAATATGGGAAGACCATGCTTTAAAAAATATTTTTTTTCTTTTCCATTATGGTTTATTACAGGATATTGAATATAGTTCCCTGTGCTATACAATAGGACCTTGTTGTTTATCCATTCTAAATGTAATAGTTTGCATCTGCCAACCCCAAACTCCCAATCCATCCCTCCCCCGCCCCCTCTCTCCCTTGGCAACCACAAGTCTGTTCTCTATGTCTGTGAGTCTGTTTCTGTTTTGTAGATAGGTTCATTTGTGCCATATTTTAGATTCCACATATAAGTGATATCATATGGTATTTGTCTTTCTCTTTCTGACTTACTTCACTTAGCATGATAATCTCTAGTTGTTGCATCCATGTTGCTGCAAATGGCATTATTTCATTCTTTTTTTACGGCTGAGTAGTATTGCATTGTATATAAATACCACATCTTCTTTATCCATTCATCTGTCGATGGACATTTAGGTTGTTTCCGTGTCTTGGCTATTGTAAACAGTGCTGCTGTGAACATAGGGGTGCATGTATGTTTCTGAATTCGAGTTTTGTCCAGATACATGCCCAGGAGTGTAAGTGCTGGATCATATGGTAACTCTATTTTTAGTTTTTTGAGGAACCTCCGTGCTGTTCTCCATAGTGGCTGCCCCAATTTACGTTCCCACCAACAATGTAAGAGGGTTCCCTTTTCTCCACACCCTCTCCAGCATTTAATATTTGTAGACTTTTTAATGATGGCCATTCTGACTGGTGTGAGGTAATACCTCATTGTAGTTTTGATTTGCATTTCTCTAATAATTAGCAATGTTGAGCATCTTTTCAGGTGCCTATTGGCCATCAGTATGTCTTCTTTGGAGAAATGTGTGTTTAAGTCTTCTGCCTAAAAATCCAGTCATTTTTTGATTAGATTGTTTTGTTTTGTTTTGTTTTGTTTTGTTTTGATATTGAGCTGTATAAGCTGTTGCTATATTTTGGAAATTAATCCCTGTTGGTCACATTGTTTGCAAATATTTTCTCCCGGTCTGTAGGTTGTCTTTTCTTTTTTTTTTTTCAATAAAGACTGCTTTATTGCTGCACGACAGTCATGAAACTCAGCTGCACAGGGACCTTACCACACCGCGCAGAGGCTGGTTCACGGGACCTTGTGATCCTATTAATGGGCCTCTCTGTTGTAATTAACACAGGCCACAGGGACCAAAAGTTCCCCTCGGCCCTTCTGAAAATGTTCGGGAATGGTAGTGCAGGAAGGTAATACACACTTTCTGCATTTCTGCCCTGCAGTGCAGCAGTTGTTGCTGTTGGGAGTCACTATGCTAATTCTCTTAGGTCATTTTTCCCTTTAGTTGTTCTGACTACCTCCAAGCGCTCCATGGCTGCACGCTTGTCTCACTGGAAAATGCACAGCCCCAATTCTGTGCAGGGACGACGCAAAGCAGAGTGTGATGCATCTCTCTGGAGCATCAAGTTTATTAACTAGAATTGGAAGAACCAAGGAGTTCTTGGAACAAGAACTATCCCCCTCCCCCACCAACGCGGAAGACAGAAGAGTAGGGGAGGGGAGACGTGCCCCAGGAATGACAGTCCAGTCTCTCAAGTTTCACCCAGGTGGGGGTTGAGGGGCAGACCTGCAGCCACGGTGGCCTCGCTTTCGGTCGCCCGGGCTGCTCCGGACCATCCTCTGAGCTGGCCAGGGTCTTGGATACGATGCTTCTGAAGGCCGTGCAGAGAACACACTCCTCTTCCCCTGCACCGGGCCCCAGGGAGCGCAGCGGCCTGACCTTCCTGCCTCGGTCATCCATGGGGTTCACATGGGCTCACTTTATTATGACGCCTCATGCTGGGCAGCTTGCAACAAAGATGTTTCAAAATAAAGTTCCAGATTCTCCCAGCCACCCCTTGCTTTTTCTGGCTCTGGCCGGAGACAGTGGATGAGGACACACTCTCAGGCTGCCCAGCGTGGGAGGACCTTCCAGTGTTGGACACACCCAGGGGGCAGCTGCTTCCCTCTGGGGCTCCAATCCTGCTGCTGCTGGAGGTGGATGTCCCAGTGCCACACTGGGGGGCTGGGCTGGGGGTGGCAGTCCTCGCCTCCAGGCTGGGTGGGGGACAGGCAGACTCACCGGTCTTCTGCCCTGCCTGCTGGTCTTCCTGCAGCGGCACACTTTTTCTGTGGTAGAGCCACCTGGTTTGCAGGGAGGACACCACAGGGCTTGGAGAAGGCTCAAGTTCACTGCCACAGAGGTCCCTGCAAGAGAAGGGCTTCAGAGTTATGATGGAGACCCCCACCTTGGGTTTCACAGAGCTCACACTGCCTGTCCCAGTGTCCTGGATCTGGTCGCAAGTCAAGCCCGGAGTCCTCACCATTGTCACCTCCAGGTCCTTTTCACAGGGTGGCTGGAGTGGCTCCTTCTGGCCCATGTTGACCCACGGATGCCTCATGAGGTCAGGTAAGGTGCCTCTGTCACTGGGGTTGAGGGCAATCATTTTTTGTAACAGATCCCTTATCTTCAAAGACAGATAAGGTGGGATGGGGTATTGCCCTTGTAGGATTTGCTTCCGCAGCTCCTGGAAGTCTTTTCCCACAAAGGGCCGGGACCCAGTTACCATGGTGTAGAGCACTACTCCCAGGCTCCACACGTCCGCCGCAGGGCCACTGGAGCTCTGCCCCAGGAGGAGTTCCGGGGCAGCATAAGGGGCTGTGCCGCAGATCGTGTCCAGTGGGAAAATGTCATCACACTTGTTGCTGAGGCCAAAGTCTGTAAGTTTGATATTCATGTTGGAATCAAAGAGGAGGCTCAGTGGCTTCAGGTCTCGGTGCACAATGCCCCTCCGGTGGCAGTGCTGCAGGGCGGAGACCAGCTGCTGGAACGGGCCTCGGGCCTCCGCCTCTGTCATACGGCCATGGGTCTTCAAATAGCGGTACATGTCCCCCCCACTGAGGTACTCCATCACCACGAAAAATGTCTCCTCTGTGTCAATCACCCCCAGCAGTTTTACAATATTGGGGTGATTCAGAGCCTTCAGACTGCACACTTCCCAGAAAAGTGCCTGGACACTTGAGAAGCTCTGACGCCTTTTCTTTATGACCTTCACAGCCACCTGTGTCCCGGTCAGAATGTGCCGGGCCAACTTCACTTTACCGAAGGTGCCTTCACCAATGGTGTGGAGGATCTCGAAGTCATCAATATGAGCCTTCTTGCCAGCAGATTTGGCTGTGAGGCCCTGCATCCTGGTGATCTGCTAACTACACTGACTGACAGCACTACCTAGCAACGCTAACTACGCTAACTAACAATGCTAACTGTACTAACAGTGCTAAGTATGCTGTCTCTACTAACAACGCTAACTACACTAACTGTACCAACAGCGCTAACTAGTACCGACTACACTAACTATGCTAATCAAGTATTAACTATACCAACAATACTCACTATGCCAACAGCGCTAACTAGTACTAACTACACTAACTATGCTAATAAACTATTAACTATACCAACTGTGCTAACTATACCAACAATACTGACTATGCTAACTGTAGAGAGAAAAATGAGACAAATAAAAAAGAGTAGAGAAAAGAGAAAAAAAAATCAACAAAATGGCAGAAACAAGGAAAAAACAAGCTAACTGTAGGTCCAAGGCCGTCAGGTCACCAAAAGCAGCTTCCTGGGCTCTAAGGACCAAAAACCTGGGCCCACCTTTCTCTTTCATAGGGCTTTGTGAAGTACATCACAATGGTGCACTCTGAGGTCAGAGCAAGAAATGGACCCATCACCGCTGGGGATACACCACAGTGGTTTTCTCACTTTTTGAGTTCAAGGCCCCTTTACACTTAGGAAAAAGGATCCCAAAGAAATTTTTCTTTACGTGTGTTATTAGATATTGGTATTCACTTTGTTATAAATAAAAATCTGCAGGATACTTCAGTGACCTTTTTATTTCTAGTTTGAAAATGTGTAATAATTTTAAAGACCTCATAATGTCTACACTTGAAATGTTCAATTCCTTTTCCTTAAATTCTGGTCTCAAAATAAGGTTACAACTTAACTGACTTCACGATACTATACAAAATGTTCTGTTGCATAAGACATGATACGGTACATTATGAAAGTCTATGAAGCTGAGAGAAGATTTGCCAGGAAGGTCATTGAGCAGATTTCTCATCAGGAGCCTCGGAGGCCAGATGGCATGACTCAATGTACTTGAAGTGTTGAAGGAAAGAAACCGTCAACCAAGAATCCTATATCTAGCAAAACTTTCCTTCCAAAATGAGGGAGAAATCAAGACATTCCCAGTTAATCAAGAGTTGAGAGAGTTCTTAACCACCAGACCCGCCTGCCACAGGGAGTTCTTCAGGTTGGAGTCAAGGACCCTGGACAGTAGCTCAAAGCCTTATGAAGAAATAAAGACCTCTGGTAAAAGTAGACAGACGGACGACGAGAAAAGCTAGTACTGTTGTAACTTTGGTTTGTAGCTCCACTTTTTGTCTTCTATTTGATTTAAGAGACTAATATATAATAAAACACACACATACAAATCAAGAAAAAAAAAAAGATCACCTCTTCACCTAGAAAAGTTACTTCACCCCCACTTTAGCCTAACTTTGGGAATTCCCATCAACAACATTCTTCTTTCCACTGTAGGAAGCAACGCTGCCAGAAGCTATGGCAAGCAGAGCCTCTTCTAAAATGCCTTTGATGACTGCAGCAACATGGATGCAACTAGAGATTATTAAGTGAAGTAAGTCAGAAAGAGAAAGACAAATACCATGTGATACCACTTACATGTGGAATCTAAAGTATGGCACAAATGAACCTATCTATGAAACAGCAACAGACTCACAGACATAGAGAACAGACTTGTGGTTGCCAAGGAGGAGGGGGGTGGGAGAGGGAAGGGCTGGGAGTGTGGCATTAGCAGATGTAAACTATTATATATAGGAGGGATAAACAACAAGGTCCTACTCTACAGCACAGGGAACTAGAGTCAATATCCTGTGATAAACTGTAATGGAAAAGAATATAAAAAAAGAATGTTTATATGTGTATAACTGAGTCACTTTGCCATACAGCAGATTGGCACAAGATTGTAAATCAACTATATGTCAATAAAAACAATAAAATAAAATAAAAAATGCCTCTGATGATGTACACAGCCCCTGCTCCTGCTGACTACCTCTCTGCAGCACCCAACACTGTGAAACCCCGCCCCCAGCTGAGGTCGCTCCAGTCCTGTGTCTCCTTCCTTTGTCCTCTGTCTCCCACTCGTGTTTCTCTAACAGAAACACAAAGAACTGCTGTGTTTTCACTCAGTCTCACTGTTCACGTTCCCACGCTTGATTTGGGCATCAGACCTGCAAGAGTTCAAAACTTACTGGGTGGTAGAACTGCCATTTCTCTGCCTGTCTCTCATTATAAAGAACTTCTCTGAAATTCTGAATTCACTGGTCTGGTCATCCATTCACCAGCAAGTATCTAGGTACTGGGGTTAAGAGCTAGGAATGAGATACAGTTGTTAGTAAAGAAACAACAAACCCCAAATGGAGTCACTTGTGCTAAGTCCCACGTCAGCAAACCAAGACTTAATAGCTAACCTAATTGCAGTTTCAGCCTCTCTCAGGAATGGGACCTTTCACCAATAGATCTGGAATTACCTGGTCAGCACTAGAGGGGTGACCCCCCACCTTCCCCCAAAAGGAAGGTGACCCTGCCTGAAACAATCCACTCTTAGCTAGAAACTTCCCTTTTCTGCCCCCTCCTGCCTGTAAAGTTCTTGCATTTTTTACAGCTCCGCAGAGCTCCTTTCTACTTGCTCAATGGGATGCTGCCCGATTCATAAATCATTGAATAAAGCCAATTCGATCTTCAAATTTACTCAGTTAGAATTTTATGTTTTTAATACAGTGATGAGCAAAACAAATAAAAAGAGAGGCATCAAACTCTTCGGAGAGTGTATCCCATTATCCCTCACACTCTTGGAAGCCTGGGTCAGCAGAAATGGAGGAGAGCCAGTGACAAGAAAAAGCCTCTTGAAAACCAAATCAGAGGTCCTGAAATACTACAGACTTACTTGTACAAGTGGGTGGGAACAAGCAGAGAGTAGCAGTTGTTTATTACTGTACACTGTAATCGAGGGAAACATTTGGAGTTCAAGAATAGAGATTTAAAGATGAGATGCTAAAATTCATAACAACTTGTCCAAAACAGGCCAGAAAACCTTAAGTTTTCGCCTTGTTTAAAAGAAGTCCTAAGTAAAGGGAAAACCAAATATTATGAAAAATTTTGGAGACATCTCACACACCAACCTTCCCTTTATTTGAATTACTTCATTATCATTACTTTAGAGTTATGTACACTCATAAAAGTTCATTTATTCTGAGTTGAGAAGTCCATTTTATCATCATGTGTATTGTGCTTACATTTTAAAATCAGAAACAACTTCCCCAAGATAAAACTGATTCTTCATCTCTTTTGGTTTTACTATTCCAAAATAGATTAGGTGACTTGGGGTATTATTTTTACCCTATGTTGATTTGCCTACCTTGTAAAGGAGCAAGGAACTTTTCCTTCAACCCTTATTTTCCTAGTGATTTGTTTAAAATGAAAGGTAAATATGTGTTTGTGGGCATATAAGTGTGTGTGTGTACAATCATTTTTATATAGAGATTTATTATCTCTCAATTTATTTTGTACAAGAGGTTTGTCTCAGAAAATCAGTGTCTTCTTTTTTTTTTTTTTTCACGATTCATATCTTTAATACTCTCTGAGAGGCAAGTGAAAAGCAACAATGGATTTTTAAAAGGACCATGTCTGACACATGTCTGACAACACTGAGTGTGGGGGAGGAGGGAAGTTAACCAGCTAGCATAGTGCCTTGCATGTAGTAAGCACTGCAACATTTGTTAAATTGCAATGACTTGAAGTTGAAGATCATGATATATATGTTTTTTTTAGATTTTTAGAAATTTCATGTAATGTCTGAAACATTTATATTAACATATTTCCATACAAATAACCCAATGAAAGTTTAGTATTAGTTGTTTTGTTTGTTTGTTTTTTTATACTGCAGGTTCTTATTAGGCATCAATTTTATACACATCAGTGTATACATGTCAATCCCAATCGCCCAATTCAGCACACCACCATCCCCACCCCACCGCAGTTTTCCCCCCTTGGTGTCCATATGTCCGTTCTCTACATCTGTGTCTCAACTTCTGCCCTGCAAACCGGCTCATCTGTACCATTTTTCTAGGTTCCACATACATGCATTAATATACGATATTTGTTTTTCTCTTTCTGACTTACTTCACTCTGTATGACAGTCTCTAGATCCATCCACTTCTCAACAAATGACTCAATTTCGTTCCTTTTTATGGCTGAGTAATATTCCATTGTATATATGTACCACTACTTCTTTATCCATTCGTCTGTTGATGGGCATTTAGGTTGCTTTCATGACCTGGCTATTGTAAATAGTGCTGCAATGAACATTCGGGTGCATGTGTCTTTTTGAATTACGGTTTTCTCTGGGTATATGCCCAGTAGTGGGATTGCAGGGTCATATGGTAATTCTATTTTTAGTTTTTTAAAGAACCTCCATATTGTTCTCCATAGTGGCTGTATCAATTTACATTCCCACCAACAGTGCAAGAGGGTTCCCTTTTCTCCACACCCTCTCCAGCATTTGTTGTTTGTAGATTTTCTGATGATGCCCATTCTAATTGGTGTGAGGTGATACCTCATTGTAGTTTTGATTTGCATTTCTCTAATAATTAGTGATGTTGAGCATCTTTTCATGTGCTTCGTGGCCGTCTGTATGTCTTCTTTGGAGAAATGTCTATTTAGGTCTTCTGCCCATTTTTGGTTTGGGGTGTTTGTTTCTTTAATATTGAGCTGAATGAGCTGTTTATATATTTTGGAGATTAATCCTTTGTCCGTTGATTCGTTTGCAAATATTTTCTCCCATTCTGAGGGTTGTCTTTTCGTCTTGTTTATGGTTTCCTTTGCTGTGCAAAAGCTTTGAAGTTTCATTAGGTCCCATTTGTTTATTTTTGTTTTTATTTCCATTACTCTAGGAGGTGGATCAAAAAAGATCTTGCTGTGATTTATGTCAAAGAGTGTTCTTCCTATGTTTTCCTCTAAGAGTTTTATAGTGTCCAGTCTTATATTTAGGTCTCTAATCCATTTTGAGTTTATTTTTGTGTATGGTGTTAGGGAGTATTCTAATTTCATTCTTTTACATGTAGCTGTCCAGTTTTCCCAGCACCACTTATTGAAGAGACTGTCTTTTCTCCATTGTATATCTTTGCCTCCTTCGTCATAGATTAGTTGACCATAGGTGCGTGGGTTAATCTCTGGGCTTTCTATCTTGTTCCATTGATCTATGTTTCTGTTTTGGTGCCAGTACCATATTGTCTTGATTACTGTAGCTTTGTAGTATAGTCTGAAGTCAGGGAGTCTGATTCCTCCAGCTCCATTTTTTTGCCTCCAGACTGCTTTGGCTATTCGGGGTCTTTTGTGTCTCCATACAAATTTTAAGATGATTTGTTCTAGCTCCGTAAAAAATGCCATTGGTAATTTGATAGGGATTGCATTGAATCTGTAGATTGCTTTGGGTAGTATACTCATTTTCACAATGTTGATTCTTCCAATCCAAGAACATGGTATATCTCTCCATCTGTTGGTATCATCTTTAATTTCTTTCATCAGTGTCTTATAGTTTTCTGCATACAGGTCTTTTGTCTCCCTAGGTAGGTTTATTCCTAGGTATTTTATTCTTTTTGTTGCAATGGTAAATGGGAGTGTTTCCATAATTTCTCTTTCAGATTTTTCATCATTAGTGTATAGGAATGCAAGAGATTTCTATGCATTAACTTTGTATCCTGCAACGTTACCATATTCATTAATTAGCTCTAGCAGTTTTCTGGTGGCAGTTTTAGGATTCTCTATGTATAGTATCATGTCATCCGCAAACAGTGACAGTTTTACTTCTTCTTTTCCAATTTGTATTCCTTTTATTTCTTTTTCTTCTCTGATTGCCATGGCTAGGACTTCCAGAACTATGTTGAATAATAGTGGTGAGAGTGGACATCCTTGTCTTGTTCCTGATCTTAGAGGAAATGCTTTCAGTTTTTCACCATTGAGAATGATGTTTGCTGTGGGTTTGTCATACATGGCCTTTATTATGTTGAGGTAGGTTCCCTCTATGCCCACTTTCTGGAGAGTTTTTATCAGAAATGGGTGTTGAATTTTGTCAAAAGCTTTTTCTGCATCTATTGAGATGATCATATGGTTTTTATTCTTCAATTTGTTAATATGGTGTATCACATTGATTGCTTTGCGTATATTGAAGAATTCTTGCATCCCTGGGATAAATCCCACTTGATCGTGGTGTATGATCCTTTTAATGTGTTGTTGGATTCTGTTTGCTAGTATTTTGTTGAGGATTTTTGCATCTATATTCATCAGTGATATTGGTCTGTAATTTTCTTTTTTTGTAGTGTCTTTGTCTGGTTTTGGTATCAGGGTGATGGTGGCCTCATAGAATGAGTTTGGGAGTGTTCCTTCCTCTGCAATTTTTTTGGAAGAGTTTAAGAAGGATAGGTGTTAGCTCTTCTCTAAATGTTTGATAGAATTCACCTGTGAAGCCATCTGGTCCTGGACTTTTGTTTGTTGGAAGATTTTTAATCACAGTTTCAATTTCATTACTTGTGATTGGTCTGTTCATATTTTCTGTTTCTTCCTGGTTCAGTCTTGGAAGGTTATACCTTTCTAAAAATTTGTCCATTTCTTCCAGGTTGTCCATTTTATTGGCATAAAGTTGCTTGTAGTAGTCTCTTAGGATGCTTTGTATTTCTGCGGTGTCTGTTGTAACTTCTCCTTTTTCATTTCTGATTTTATTGATTTGAGTCCTCTCCCTCTTTTTCTTGATGAGTCTGGCTAATGGCTTATCAATTTTGTTTATCTTCTCAAAGAACCAACTTTTAGTTTTTTTGATCTTTGCTATTGTTTTCTTTGTTTCTATTTCATTTATTTCTGCTCTAATCTTTATGATTTCTTTCCTTCTGCTAACTTTGGGTTTTGTTTGTTCTTCTTTCTCTAGTTTCTTTAAGTGTAAGGTTAGATTGTTTACTTGAGATTTTTCTTGTTTCTTTAGGTAAGCTTGTATAGCTATAAACTTCCCTCTTAGAACTGCTTTCGCTGCATCCCATAGGTTTTGGTTTGTCGTGTTTTCATTGTCATTTGTCTCTAGGTATTTTTTTATTTCCTCTTTGATTTCTTCAGTGATCTCTTGGTTATTTAGTAACGTATTGTTTAGCCTCCATGTGTTTGTCTTTTTTACGTTTTTTTCCCTGTAATTCATTTCTAATCTCATAGCGTTGTGGTCAGAAAAGATGCTTGATATGACTTCAGTTTTCTTAAATTTACTGTGGCTTGATTTGTGACCCAAGATGTGATCTATCCTGGAGAAGGTTCCATGCGCACTTGAGAAGAACGTGTAATCTGCTGTTTTTGGATGGAATGTCCTATATATATCAATTAAATCTATCTGGTCTATTGTGTCATTTAAAGCTTCTGTTTCCTTATTTATTTTCATTTTGGATGATCTGTCCATTGGTGTAAGTGAGGTGTTAAAGTCCCCCACTATGATTGTGTTACTGTCAATTTCCTCTTTTATAGCTGTTAGCAGTTTCCTTATGTATTGAGGTGCTCCTATGTTGGGTGCATATATATTTATAATTGTTATATCTTCTTCTTGGATTGATCCCTTCATCATTATGTAGTGTCCTTCCTTGTCTCTTGTAACATTCTTTATTTTAAAGTCTATTTTATCTGATATGAGTATAGCTACTCCAGCTTTCTTTTGATTTCCATTTGCATGGAATATCTTTTTCCATCCCCTCACTTTCAGTCTGTATGTGTCCCTAGGTCTAAAGTGGGTCTCTTGTAGACAGCATATATATGGGTCTTGTTTTTGTATCCATTCAGCCAGTCTATGTCTTTTGGTTGGGGCATTTAATCCATTCACGTTTAAGGTAATTATCGATATGTATGTTCCTATGACCATTTTCTTAATTGCTTTGGGTTTGTTTTTGTAGGTCATTTTCTTCTCTTGTGTTTCCCACTTAGAGAAGTTCCTTTAGCATTTGTTGTAGAGCTGGTTTGGTGGTGCTGAATTCGCTTAGCTTTTGCTTGTCTGTAAAGCTTTTGACTTCTCCATCAAATCTAAATGAGATCCTTGCCGGGTAGAGTAATCTTGGTTGTAGGTTCTTCCCTTTCATCACTTTAAATATATCATGCCACTCCTTTCTGGCTTGCAGAGTTTCTGCTGAGAAATCAGCTGTTAACCTTATGGGAGTTCCCTTGTATGTTATTTGTCATTTTTCCCTTGCTGCTTTCAATAATTTTTCTTTGTCTTTAATTTTTGCCACTTTGATTACTATGTGTCTCGGCGTGTTTCTCCTTGGGTTTATCCTGTATGGGACTCTCTGCGCTTCCTGGACTTGGGTGGCTATTGCCTTTCCCATGTTAGGGAAGTTTTCGACTATAATCTCTTCAAATATTTTCTCTGGTCCTTTCTCTCTCTCTTCACCTTCTGGGACCCCTATAATGCGAATGTTGTTGCGTTTACTGTTGTCCCAGAGGTCTCTTAGGCTGTCTTCATTTCTTTTCATTCTTTTTTCTTTATTCTGTTCCGCAGCAGTGAATTCCACCATTCTGTCTTCCAGGTCACTTATCCGTTCTTCTGCCTCAGTTATTCTATTCTCTCAGCTATTGATTCCTTCTAGTGTAGTTTTCATTTCAGTTATTGTATTGTTCATCTCTGTTTGTTTGTTCTTTAATTCTTCTAGGTCTTTGTTAATCATTTCTTGCATCTTCTCAATCTTTGCCTCCATTCTTATTCTGAGGTCCTGGATCATCTTCACTATCATTATTCTGAATTCTTTTTCTGGAAGGTTGCCTATCTCCACTTCATTTAGTTGTTTTTCTGGGGTTTTTTCTTGTTCCTTCATCTGGTACATAGCCCTCTGCCTTTTCATCTTGTCTATCTTTCTGTGAATGTGGTTTTTGTTCCACGGGCTGCAGGATTGTAGTTTTTCTTGCTTCTGCTGTCTGCCCTCTGGTGGTTGAGGCTATCTAAGAGGCTTGATGGGAGGCTCTGGTGGTGGGTAGAGCTGACTGTTGCTGTGGCGGTCAGAGCTCAGTAAAACTTTAATCCACTTGACTGTTGATGGGTGGGACTGGGTTCCCTCCCTGTTGGTTGTTTTGCCTGAGGCAACCCAACACTGGAGCCTACCTGGGCTCTTTGGTGGGGTTAATGGCAGACTCTGGGAGGGCTCACGCCAAGGAGCACTTCCCAGAACCTCCGCTGCCAGAGTCCTTATCCCCACAGTGAAACAGAGCCACTCCCCGCCTCTGCAGGAGACCCCCCAACACCATCAGGTAGGTCTGGTTCAGTCTCCCCCAGGGTCACTGCTCCTTCCCCTGGGTCCCGATGCGCACACTACTTTGTGTGTGCCCTCCAAGAGTGGGGTCTCTGTTTCTCCCAGTCGTGTCAAAGTCCTGCAATCAATTCCCACTAGGCTTCAAAGTCTGATTCTCTAGGAATTCCTCCTCCTGTTGCCGGACCCCCAGGTTGGGAAGCCTGACGTGGGGCTCAGAACCTTCACTCCAGTGGGTGGACTTCTGTGGTATAAGTGTTCGCCAGTCTGTGAGTCACCCACCAGCAGTTATGGGATTAGATTTTACTCTGATTGCGCCCCTCCTACCATCTCACTGTGGCTTCTCCTCTGTCCTTGGACGTGGGGTATCCTCCTTGGTGAAGTCCAGGGTCTTCCTGTCAATGATTGTCCAGCAGCCAGTTGTGATTCTGGTCCTCTCGCAAGAGGGAGAGAGAGCACGTCCTTCTACTCCGCCATCTTGTTTAATCCCCCTGTAGGTTGTCTTTTCATTTCAATTATGGTTTCCTTTGCTGTGCAAAAGCTTATAAATTTGATTAGGTCCCATTTGTTTATTTTTGCTTTTATTTCTGTTGCCTTGGTAGACTGACCTAAGAAAACATTGGTACAATTTATGTCAGAAAATGTTTTGCCTATGTTCTCTTCTATGAGTTTTATGGTGTCACATCTTATATTTAAGTGGGAAGACCATACTCTTAATCTAACATTTTCCTTGAAGCTGTTTAGTTACCTCAGAGGTTTTTAAGGCATTTATTTCTGAATGCCTTGTTTAGCTGTCTCTTACAGTTAGGATCTCAAAGCAGTTGGCTTTTCTAATAATGCAAGGCCATGGACTCCCTCTGTTTACCAGAATGCTTTACTCAGCTCATCTCTTTTTTTATAATACCTTGCTGAATGGAACCAATAGCACCCAACACACACAATTAATGTTGTGTTTTCCAACCATTTCCTTACACCTGCTAGCCTCCCGTATTACCCAAGATGATAGTTTTAACATATTTCGACACTGTATAACATAAATCTCCATCTTCTCACCCTCCAATAAAAATTTCCTTGCCAACCACTACATGAGAGTGCAGTCAATGACACATATGTTAGGTTTAGAAGGCAACATCCTCCTTACAATAACCAAATTTTACGTAGTCAGGGCAACAACAAATCATGCTGTCTTAACAAGTTAACCTTGGGAACCTGAGAAAGGGGTATTGCTCATTCACACCATGTCCATTTGAGTTTCACATCTCTGAAGAGCAGTTGTCTCAGAGATCTAGCTCCTTGTGCTCCACCAGCTAAACACAGAGCCCTGCTGGTTGTCACAACAGGTAAAGAGGTGGAGCTGGAAGGTCATACCCCAACTCATCTATGGCTCAGCTCAGAAGTAATGCAAGTCATTTCTGCTCATGGTTCATAGGTCAGAACTGGCGCCACTTAGCTTCGTGGGGGGCAGAAAATATGGGGGAGCGTGTGGCTATTTGTGAGCACTCCACGACTCTGCCAAACTCCTTTTATAACAATGTTTTGTAATACCCTCTTAACTAACCTCAAAGAGGTAATAATAGACAATTTCACCTGCCTACATATATAATATTTGTATTAGTTTGCTAGAGCTACCATAACAAAACACCACAGCCTGGGTGGTTTAAACAACAGAAACTTATTTTCTCACAGTTCTGGAGGCTGAAAGTCTGAGATCAAGGTGTCAGCTGGTATGGTGTCTCCTGAGGCCTCTCTCCTTGGCTTATGGATAGTCATCAACTTGCTGTGTCCTCATGTGGTCTTTTCCCTGTGTGTACACATCCCTGGTGTCTCTTCTTCTTCTTGTAAAGGTACCAGTCCAATTGGATTACAACCCCACCTTTCTGACATCATTTAACCTTAATTATCTTTTTAAAGGCTTTATCTCCAAATAATAATATATAGATATATTGAAGTGATCAGATGTTTGCAACTACTTACAATAAAAGCATTGAGATTTAAGAAAAGTAAGATGATGAAGAACTCTACAGAGTAGTTGGAGGAAATAAAGAGCAGCGGCATGAATAGCACTAGAATAAAACCTATTGAGATAAGTAATAATAGACCAGAATTGTTTCTATATATAAGACTGAGGATAGAAGAAGATAACATTCGATGAAGTAGAATAAATGCCAAGATTAATTACACACTTTTAAAGTGGAAGGAATGAGTAAGATAATCTCACAAATGAGATAGACCATATTTATAAATGTAGTGTTAAAATAATCCTTTGTTATGACATGGGATGGAGTAACACTAAAATATCTCTCCTGAAATCTCTCCACATGTTGAAGCATACATTTAAACTCAGAATTCGCAAAAACTCTAGAAATCATAGCTTTTGATAGGTAATGGAGAATAGAGTATGATTTCAAAAAAGGAACTTAATGCAAAAGACTCAAGAGAACTAGTATGCTAGGCTTCTGGAGACAGTATCAGAGTAATGTTGAAACGCAACAGACAGCCCCGAAACAGTAACTAATTCCATTATATAATTTTCAAAATATATATTTATCATTGTGCCGCACACAAAGAAATTAAAATATACAAAATGATATAATAAGAAACTCTTTAAAGAAATAGCTTATTAACAAAATTAGTTAGATCTTCATGTTCATATGATCCCATTAGTTACATGATATTTGATTCTAAATCTGTTCAAAATGATTTCTTATTTTCTCTATTGCACATGAAAGTCACATGAAAAAATGGCTTAGATTTCCAGTTTTGGAGATTAATATACCATAAGCACTGCTGCTGTCAGCATTGATTTTCTGTAACAGTGAATAATTCTTGGTTAAGTTCCAAACAAAACACAGTCTTCACTGAATTAACATGGTAGTTGTACTCTTGAAAAATTCAGTGTATAATAAAATTTTGTGGGAAAAAATTAATATGTAAATTATGTAATTTCAAATAGGTGTTTCACCCACATGAATGTCTGTCTGGGATATCTGAAAGTCATTCAAGACATAGGATAGCCCTTCCAAATACAAAACCATTCTCCACATTCTAGGACATTAACCATGGCTGGCTCCCACCCATAACTATGACAACCAAAAATACTACCACCAATTTCCAAGACACCCCCTAGGGAGCAGTATAGTCCTGTTGAGGACCACTGCTCCATCTGTGCTTGGATAATGTTTTCCAGTTCTCTGTTATTCTTGTCACAGATCATTCTTTATCTCTTTTCCTGGAATCCTTCAGAACAAAACTGGTATCTCAAGCCTCAGTGCCCTCTAATCTACTACATACACATTCCAGACTTATCTTTCTAAAACACAAATCTGAACTTCTGGTCAACATGGTGTGGGATTTCTTGGACAATCACTCTTCCACCTCCCACCTCCACCCCCAAATAGCAAAGATATAACACAAGAAAATATGAAAACACATAGCCATTCTCACAAATGGCTCCAGTGGGAGGAAAAAAAATAGAATAAAATTATAAGCTTGTAAGCAGTGGCTCTGAGATCCAAAACAGGCAGAGAAATTTCACCTCTACTGTGGTAGCTGGGCTGGAAGTCCCCAGTCATTGTGGGAAAAGAGAGCAGACAGACCTACTATGTCAAGCCTGATTGTCCTGCCATGGGGACTTCCCCATTCATTAACCAAAGTCAGTGCTATTACCTCTGTAGAGGCCTATAATGAGTCATTGCTTAGAGTGGCTAGAAAGGAGTGGCAAGACCTGGACCAAATTATTACTGCCCAGAAATTGATCGGCAATATCTCTTCAAACAGAAGTCCTGATCCACCAATATAAGGCTATTTTTAAATGGTGGGCCCTGTTGAGACTAGTGGAAGCAATTGTAAAGCCACCAGACACCAAGAAGTGGGAAGATGGTGAGAAGTGGGGGAGGTGGAGAGGAAGACACAAGAAATTTCTTCACAAGATGAAATTGCAAACTAAAATTCTAGAGCACCTAAAGATAATAGAATAAAAAGATAACAAAAGGAAAATAACCAAAACAATTTAAAACCAAGCAAATGAGAAGACCCAATTCCAAGTAAATGCAAAAATAAAAAAGTCTTTTAGGAAAATTTTTTAAATGTCCTTAAGTTACTCAAAAATTTTTAAAAAGGAATAACATCCCCACAAAAGCCAAAATAAAAACTATATAACAAAACAAATAGCTATGCATCAAGGACAGTAGAGATCTTGAAAAAGCAGTAGGTAGGAAGAAAAGAAGAAGGAGAGAATATGAATGGGAGGAGAAGCAGTACTTAGAAATCCTAGAAATTAAATTTTAATCATTATTATTAGAATATTAATAGATAATATCAGTCCTGGCAAAGAGAGTATTAATAAATTGGAAGAGAGTACAGAACCTGCACAAAGATATGAAGAGATTTTTTAAAATATGAAGATGATTTAAGAGTCTTGGGGGTAGACTTAAATGCTCCAACCTTAGACTAATTGGAGTTCCAGACATGAAGAATAGTGAGAATGAATAAGAAGCAACAGGTGAAAATGCAATGCTGATAATTTCCCTGACTTGCAGAAAAATGTGATCCTCACCTATAATGTGCACAATGACTTTTGATTAGTATAGATAAAAGTAAATCCACACATGGACACACCTGTTATAAAGACAGAGGAATAGAGCAGTGAAGTAAGAGAGGGTCCCCAAACAGTTCCATTCTTACATGGGCACTTGGTCTGTGCCCATAGGGAGCAATAAAAATCAGCAATTATTTTCAGTTTTGAAAGTTTAGCAACAATTCTATGAAAAGAGGAACTCCCACCCCATATTTTAATACATGTGTGTTCAGAAATTTGGGGAGATTAAAATAAGTGAAAATAAATTGCACTATCTCTTTCCTACAGCCTCCCTATAATACTCACTATGAGAGTCTTTTAAATACTTTATGAAATAGCCATTCTAAAATTTTTAACATCAACAAAACTCTCTGAGCCATTTGAGGAAATATTTCCCACTTTTCTAAGTAATGATAAAATAAAGGTCATGCTATCTGGACACAACTGAGAGACTGGCAGAAGAATATTTTAATTCTATGTAAAAAGAATAAAGTTCATTCTATGTTTTGTGGCTATTTGTAGCTATTCTAATTTCTGAAAAAGAGAAAAAGACAATCAACATGGAGAAAATTTAAGTCCCAATTAAAATAATTAGAGCATTGAACTATTCATGGTTTATTTGTTGTCCAATGAAAGAAATTTCACTGGGGTCAGCCAAACCCCTTCTTAGAAGAACAGAGACCACAGCAATTTCCATACCTTGGAATGGACACCTGGTTTAGATACTGGAAGAAAAAGTAGCAGCTTTTCCATAGACAGAGAAATTTTACAATAAAGAGGAGAAATTAGCCAAGCTTATAGAAGACAGTGTGGGCCATAAAGACAGGTTGAAAATTGGGAGAGATGCAATTCCAAAATTTTTTTTTTACCTAGCTCACAAATCACCTTCTTTCACTCAATTATAGCAGCAGTGGAGGAATCTAGAACCATAGTCTTGCATAATTTCACAGTGATTGGATCCCTAGAATTTAGTCTGAGTGAATCTAAAGATAAAGCAAAAGTATCAGAACTGCAGCTCAATCCCTTCCCAACTCAAACACAGACAAGATCAAAAAGGCAGCTGTCCTAGATGTCGAAGGTTGGGTTAATCACAAGTGAACTCAATCTAATGAAGGCTGTAGCCCAATCTGGAACAACTTAACTTTAATAGCGATCTGCATGATCAACCTCTCACTTTCTGTAAGAGACAAAAAAGCTTCCACTGTTCTTTTTATACACAATATCTGGAATACAGTCAGAAATTTTAAGACATACGTGGAAATTGTTCTCCATAATCAAAAGAAAACATTCAATGGAAGAACTATGATGACCCAATTAATTAAAAAGCAGATAGGACTTTAAAACAATTATTGTAAATACATTATAGAATAATATAGTAGGTGAGAAGCTAGCATATTTTAGGAAAGAAAAGACACATAGAGTACTTAAACCAAATGAAAAATACTATACTTTAATTTCAAAATTCACTGGATGAGGGACTTCCCTGGTGGCGCAATTGTTAAGACTCTGCACTCCCAATGGAAGGGGCTTGGGTTTGGTCCCTGGTCAGGGAACTAGATCCTACATGCATGCCACAACTAAGATTTTGCATGCCACAACTAATGAGCCCACTGGCTGAAACTAAGGAGTCCAAGTGCCACAACTAAGGAGCCCCTGTGACACAACTAAGGAGACGGTGAGCTGCAACTAAGGAGCCCACGAGCCGCAACAAAGGAGCCCACCTGCCGCAACTAAGACCTGGCACAACCAAATAAATAAATAAATATTTTTAAAAATTCACTGGATGAGATTAACAGCAAATTGGACACTGCACATGAAAAGCTTAGTGAATTTGAAGACAGAGCAATAGAAATTATCTAAACTGAAATAGAAAATGAAAATAATTTGGAAAAAATAAAGCACCCGTAGTTTGCGAGAGATTTATGTGGTGTTGCACATGTGTAATTGAAGTTACAGAAGAGGAGAAAGAGAATAGAGCAGAAAATATTGGAAGAAATTAGAGCTAAATATTTTGCAAATTTGATGGGAAAACATCAAGTCACAGATGCAAGAAACTCAACAAATCCCAAGCATAATAAGTATGTTAAAAGAAACCACATCTTTAAAACCACAATTTAAAAGAAACCAAACATCATTGTCAACTTGCTAAAAAATAAAGTTTAAAAAGTAGCTAGAGGAAGTCTCAGTGCATAGAGCAGAACAATGATAAACATAATGGCTGACTTTTTATTTAAAAAAAATGACAGCCAGAAGAAAATGAAATGACATCCTTAAAGCACTGAAAAAAAACTGGCTGCCTAAAATTTCATATCCATAAAAAGTATCTGTTAAAAGTCAAAGTGAAATAGAGGCATTGTCAGATAAATGAAAGCTGAGAGAATTTTTGCCAATAGATCCATTCCATAAGAAGCACTTAATAAAGTTCTTCAATTTGAAGGGAAATTATACGGTATGGGAACTCGGATTTACAGGGAAAAAGTGGAAATGGTAAATACGTAGGCAAATTCAAAGTACCATTCTTTTAAAAATTCTTTCAAAATAATTATTTAAAGTGAAAAGACTGCATTGTGGGGTTTATAACACATGTGGAAGTATAATATATGACAGATTAAACCAAAGGAGAGGAAGGGGTGCATGTAGGTTCTGACATCATGTGTGAAGTGGTATAATATTAATTCAAGGTAGACTATATGAAAGATACATATTGTAATTTCTAGAGAAAATGTTAATAAGGAAAGAGGTATAGCTAAAAAGCTAATAGAAGAGATAAAATAGAATTTTAAAAATTACTCGATTAAAATGACACCGACTTCCTGCTTTAGATAATTGGTGTGTTAGTTTTCCATCATGACTGTAACAAATTACCACAAACTTAATGGCTTAAAACAACACAGATTTATTATCTTATAGTTCTGTATGTCTGACACAGTTCTCAGTGGGCTAAAACCAAGATGTCAGCATGTGCATTCCTTTCTAGAGGCTGTAAAGAAGAATCTGTTTCCTTATTTTTCAGCTCCTACATATTCCCCATCAGTGAGGAAAGTGATGTTCAAATTGTTGTAAGAAATTTTTCAAAGCTGTACGGCTAAAGGTACAATTTGAACTCAAACCTCTCTAATTCTAAAGATTAGGTTCATCCTCCATTGGGCCATACTGCCCAAATCAAGGAAACCTTTTCAGCTATTAGGCTTGATATTATAATTGAGCAAAGCTGAAAAATAAACTCTTTTCCTCATGAAACAGCCTGGGTTCAGACTCTGACTCAGCCACTTACTAGTTGTGTGACCTTTGTGAAATCATTTCACCTCTCTGTACCTCAGTTTTCTTATCTGTAGGTTGGAATGTTAAAACATACTTCACAAGATAAAGATGAAATGAGTTAATGTATGTCAAGTTTTAGAAGAGTGAATACTGCAGAAGCCTGGGGTCTCATCCTAACTCTACCATTAATTTATGATCATTTGCAAAATATATATATTTTTGAGGATCTCAATTTGTTGAAGATTTGGCACAATATGTTCAAAAGGAATAAATTTATCAAAAGGACATTTCTGGCTGTGTAACTTATGGTCTAGTTTTCCTGCCTCTCTCTTTAGTCCAGAGGCATCAAAACAAAATTCTCAAAGCCATATTGCTTCCCTTCATCATTAGGGAGAAGCTAGACAAAAATAATAATAATAATACGAAAGGAATATACAAGACAGTCCTTATCTGCTGACAACATGATTGTCTACATAGGAAATCTAAGAGAACTCTCAGACCTATCATTCAAATTAATAAGAGAGTTCAGAAGAGTTGCTGAATATAAATCAGCAAATTAAAATAGCCTTTCTATTGCCATTAATAAGCAGTTAAAAATGTAATAGAAAAAATACCATTCTCTATAGCAATAACATTTTTAAATGTTTTTAAAATCCAAAAATAAAATCTAATAAAAACTGTGCAAGATCTTCATGGAGAAATTTGGAAGACATTATTGAAGATCTAAATAAAAGAATAGCAGTACTATATTTATGGATGCCAAGGCTTAAGACCTGTCAAATCTAATAAGTCCTCAAATTAATATATAAATTTAATGTAATTCCAATCTAAATCTCAACAGGGATTTTCATGCAATTAAACAAGCTGACCCTAAGATTATATGAAAAATCAGTGGGAAAGAATAATAAAGAAAAAATTTAAAGAACAAAAACTAAAGAGCAGATATTAAGATATTTAATTTTTAAAGTTTTATCATTTAAGCTAGGAGAACATTGACACAGGGGAACACTAATAGGCCAGGAACAGAATAGAGTCCAGAAGCAGATAAAAGAATATAGGGACTTGACCTATAATAGAGGTGGCATTGCAAATAATTCAATAAATGGAGCTAGGACAATTGGTTATGCAAAGTGAAAAAATGCAATTATATGCCTACCGTACACCATACACCAAAATAAATATCAAAGGATTAAAAGCTAAAATGTTAAAAATAAAATTTTAAAACTTTTGAAAGAGTATATAGAATTTTTATTACCTTGTTATAAGAAAAAATTCCCTAAACAAGACACAATTGCACAAATCATAAAGGAGGTAAATAAATTTGACATTAACAAAAACTTCAACACAGCAAAGGCTAAGGGGTAGGAGAAGACATTTGCGACATGTAACTGAAAAAGCACTGGTACCCAGAATAAACACAAGAATTCCTAAAATTAATAAAAATAATATTCATATTCAAGCTTTAAAATAGGTAAAGAATTAGAACAGATACTAGTCACAGAATAAGAAATCTAAATGGCAAAAAAGAAAAAAACATGTGAAAAGATGATTGCACTGATCAACAATCAGAAAAAGGCAATTTAAAACAATAAGATACTATTTCTCACTCATCAAATTAACAAAAATGTAACAATATACAACTACCAAGTTTTGGCAAGTATGTTAAGAAGCAATCATAAAAAAAAAATGCAATCATAGGACTACAAAACTGGTACAAACACCTGGAGAAGCAATTTGTCAATATTTAATAAAATTGGTGTACATACCTTATGAATTCATTAGCTATTGCCATAATAAAGCTGCATAACAAACCAATCAACAGCCAGTGGTGTAAAGCAATAATTATTCTCATGCTCATAGCTCCATGGGAGAATGGATAACATACAGTACATTCATATAATGGCCTACTACGCGTCAGTTTAAATGAATGAACAAAAGCCATACATATCAAAATAAATAAATGTCTAACACATAATGTGAAGGGAAATAAGGAAGTTACAAAAGAATGACATTTATCATCAAGCCATTTATATTTAATGAAATTTTAAATTCCAACCGAATATGGCAAAAGTATTTTCATGGCCCTGTGCATTTATTACAGTGGCCTGTCAGACAAGTAGATTAGCTGACACAGAAATATCACTTCCAGAAAAGTTATTCTGAGAAAGCCCATGGATATTTTGATAGTTTCAAACCCACATGTAGTCCCTCTCAACAGTGAATGTGCCGCATATTTATGTCACTCCTTTAGGCATCTGTGCTAGAACCTGTAGGCAGCCAACAGTCTGCTTTTATAAAGACCTAAGTAATAGTTTGAGGTCATGCTGGGAAAACTCAGAGCCAATAAATTGCAGCCATGCTGTACTTATGTCATAGCCTCCAGATGATTGTACTAGCCCGAGATGCCCATTTACGGTTCAACTGTACAGCCTACAGTTGAAAAAATACCACAGACCTAAAAATACTCATACTGTTATATGTTTTCTTGTGACACAGCCACGACACTTGGAAGAGTTAACCATATTGCAAAGAGGAGACAGTTTGGGTTAAGACAAGAACTGGGTGTGCCCAGTGGTGCCAGGCTGATACCAGATGGGAAGCCATTCTTGGCTTCAGAAAAAACTCCTTCAGGAGTTAGCAGAGTTCCAGCCATAGACTGAGCTTCATGGGCAGAGCTCAAAGGCCCAGAAATGAAGGAGATGACAAGAAAAAAGCCAGGACACAGGAAAAGAAGAATTGAGTGCCATCCAATTTGCAAAGCAGGACCTGGGGCACAGGGATCAAGGCATTCAGGCATCAGTCAGTCATCCTAGAGTCCTTTTCTGAGACCCCACTGTGGGCCAGGCTGGGAACAAGGACCTGCTCTATTTTTCCATCTGGGCCTAAGAATTCCTGTATTTTTATATGCAGGTAAAATTATTGCAAGTCCACAAGTTTCTGGTAAGAGAGATTATTACTGGTGAATAAAAAGTAAGAATTGAGGGGCTTCCCTGGTGGCGCAGTGGTTAAGAATCCGCCTGCCAATGCAGGGGACACGGGCTCAAGCCCTGGTCTGGGAAGATCCCACATGCTGCGGAGCAGCTAAGCCACTGCGCCACAACTACTGAGTCTGCGCTTTAGAGCCCGCAAGCCGCAACTACTGAAGCCCGTGTGCCTAGAACCCGTGCTCCGCAACAAGAGAAGCCACCACAATGAGAAGCCTGCGCACTGCAACGAAGAGCAGCCCCGGCTCTCAGCAACTAGAGAAAACCCGTGTGCAGCAGCAAAGACCCAATGCAGCCAAAAATTAAAATAAATGAAAAAAAAAAAAAAAAAGTAAGAATTGGGAATCTAAGAATCAAGTATTTTACTTTTGCAATTTTGGTACTACTTGACCTTTTTACTGTGAGCTTCTATTACTTTAATATTAATTTATGAACATATCCTTTCTTAAAAATAAAGTAATAGAATGATTGTTCCACAATCAACTTTACAGATGTGTAAACTGAGGCCCAGAGATATTAATTGACTTATACAAATTGGTGTGTCAAATTAGTCCTAGAGCCAATGGTAGAATTTAGGTCTTCCATGTTTTAATTCATGTTTTTTTCTCTTAAGCTGCCCCTTTTCTTTTAGCTGATCAAGCTATATACTGTAAACATGAACATGCTCAATTATATGAGGCCAGGATTCCAAGAAACTTTCTTAAATTTGAGAGTTTGTGGAAAAAACTACTTGACCTATAAGTCTGATAAATTGCTTTTAAGGCATGTTTTCACAATGTTCTGTTTGAGAGCCAAAAATCTCCTTGGTTTTAATAATCAACATTTATATCTGAATTCTATAAATACTCCAAAGTAATGGGAACAGCATTGAGCCAATATTACTGAAGTGTATTATTTAAGATTTGATAGGCAGCTTGGATTTTATAAGAAAAACATAAACAGCAACATCAAAGCCTAGTTCACTAAAAGTTTTTCCAAGTTGCTTCAAAAATTCTCTCTAAAACATCAGATACAAACCTAACTTTCCAATTCTTAATATCCACCTGGGACTTGACATCCTTTTTCCCTGTCTCATCCTTCCTGGGCCACATCAACCTGGCACATTCTCCCACTGTGCTTTCCACACCACTTCCTCTGCTGATTTCAGTCGGTAACTATTGCTCCAAGGAACCCTGCCCAGAATAGGCTTTTGTAATGGCTATTGATTTGAGATCCTCGTTTCTGCTTTTGCTTTACATCTTCCGTCTTAATTCATTTACTCTTTTATCTAATCTTATTTCTTGATTATTACATTTAGTAGATGAGGTTGTAATTTTGATAGTCTGTATTTAACATTCACAAAAATACCATTACATTTTTCGTTTACTTAATATCAGTCAACATTAAATGGGGATACTGGAAATGACTAGAATGTACCATGGCGATCAGGGGAACTCCCAGCAGAGAGCCAGAGATGGCATCAGGGGGGTGCGGCAGGAGTCAACAAGTGCCTGTCCCCTTTGTCCTCATACTTCCTGGAACTGGCTTGCCCTGGGCTACCGGACAAGTAGCTCTGACTTCCAAATGCTACACGAGTTCCTCAACCTGCCAGATGATTTCATAGTATCCCCTCCAAACATAGGTAATATTCCTCCAAAATGTAGAATGGATCTCCATGTCCTTTTGTTGTTGTTGTTGTTCAAACTTAGTGTTTAGGACTTCAGCAACACAAAAAGAAAATTTATTGAAGAGTCCCGGTGTGTTAGCATTTGAGCCACTGATCAATTAAATCAAAACAGCAGAGGGGAAAATATCTTGGCAAAGTCCAAGGCAGAATTCTTACTGCCTTGGGACATCGGGGCCTTAGAGGATAGTAACATAATAAATATATGATAACTTTAATGAATACGGAATTGAATTTAATTTCTATACAGTTAAGTGAATGTATCAATTAGGTTTCCTTGGCTGCAGGCAAAGGAAAGTAACTCTTGCTAACTTCAAGGGGGGAAAACAAATATAATGAAAGTCTCTAGGGATAGTTCAAAGAATGGAAGGAAAAGCTGTAGAGCAAGGCTTCAGGAAGGACAGGAACCTGGAAAGCTCCAGGGATCTAGTAGAAGTAATTAATAGGCTGTTGCTTGAGAGTATCAGTAGCAGGAATACATCAGTCTCAACTGGGTTTTGTCCAGAAGGAGAGTATCTGATGCCTAGGGGAAGACTAAGGTACCAACAAAGGGTGTGAGGTAATTCCGTAAAGGAAATTTAAGGACTGTTATGAAAGGAACAGCCCATGAATGCTGAATGAAGTCAAGTAATGTTCACCAGTGCATTGACATATATATACTACCAAATGTAAAACAGATAGCTAGTGGGAAGCAGCCGCATAGCACAGGGAGATCAGCTCGGTGCTTTGTGACCACCTAGAGGGGTGGGGTAGGGAGGGTGGGAGGGAGACGAAAGAGGGAGGAGATATGGGGATATATGTATGCATATAGCTGATTCACTTTGTTATATAGCAGAAACTAACAGAACATTGGAAGGCAATTATACTCCAATAAAGATGTTAAAAAAAAGAAAAAGAAATGTTCATCATAATGATAAAATTACAAAGTCCCAGGTTCCATTTCCCTGGGAAGAACAAGGCACCAATAATGGGAATTAAGTGTTAGAAAGAGATCGAGAGTCAAAACAGAGCTTGCATTCTATTTAACAGACTCGCCTACTTTATTCTTCCTAATATAAAGGATAGGAAGTAAAATAGGTAAGAGAATTTCCACTTTCTAAATTAGCATAAGCCATCTCTAGAGAGTAAAGGGCTAAAAGTTGTTTCTGCAATTGTTCTTCCTTGAAAATAAAATACTATTTTTTAAAATGTTTGTCCTTTGGACACAGATGGTCATTTAACTTTCACATTTGAAATGGTTAGTATTATGATCACATCTGTATCATGAGACTTTCTAAACATTTATTTTTCATAGCATAAGCAAAGTGGGTTACATTTTATAAAAGCAAAGTAGTTATTTCATTTCATTAAAATGACAGGAGAGAATTAATTACAGGGATTAGCACAATCAGAATCAATTAATAATTGTTTAATATTCTTCTGGATTCAAATCGGTATTTCCATATAATAACAGGAGAATGCAAGTACAATCAGGTATTAAATGCCATGTCAATTAATCATGTTAAAGGTGCTGATTTAAATGGCAAAAGAATTAAGATGACCTTTCATTTATCAAGAACTGTTGGCATTTTGAAAAGAAAGGATTTAGAAAATACTTTCCTGTGCATACTTCAAGACTGTCAGTAATTACTTGAACATATTTTTTTTTAACGATAGTCTTCTCCTCAAAAGCAATGTTATAAAAAGAGCTAAACATTTGTGTGGAGGAAAATTTAAGCATTCCTCCAAGTGAGATAATCATATTAACAGTCAAAAGTTCTTCTGAATATGTACTTATCTTTTTATATATGAAGTATGTGTCTCAACTACAGTATAATTTGAAATTCTGATACATATGAACAAACTCTCAAGCCAGAGGGGAGGGTCCACCAGAAGCCTATTTTTCAGGAGATTTTTGAAAGCTAACTCATCCTTAAAGGAGAAAAGGGAAATAAAAATGAGCAGGACTGTGGTAGACATGACTCTAAAATTGCTCCTGAAGACATTCTGCCCTAATCCTATGACCTTTGAATATGGCGAGCAAGCACATCTGTGATTTGTTATCTTACACAGCAAAGGGATTTCCAGAAGTATTTAAAGTTGCTAATCAGTTGACTTTGAATTAATCAAAACCAAGGTTGTCTTTATGTTCCTGATCTAATCACACAAATCCTTCAAAGACAGAGAAGTTTCTCTGGTTGGTGGTAGAAGAGGAAGTCGGAGGGTTCAAAGCACAAGAAGGAACTGAAGCACCACTGGTGGCTGTGAAGATGGGGGGAACCCATGTTCACGGCCTGGAGAGAGACTCCTCGCTGACAGCCGCGGAGGAAATGTGGATCTCAGTACTATACTCGCAAGGAACTAAATTCTGCCAATAACCTGAGTAATCTTGGAAAAAGATTCTTCCTTGGAAGTTCCTTCCTCTGAGCTTCCTCAGATCTTCCAGATAAGCGTCCAGTCTGGCAGACACTTTGTTTCAGCCTTGTGAGACTTAGGCAGAGGACCTAGTGAAGTATGCCTGGACTTCTGATCTACAGAACCGTGAGATAATAAATGAGTGGTGTTTTAATTTACAAATTTGTGATCATTTGTTATGTAATAATAGAAATTTAAATGTGGACCTAAGTTGAATTTGTTCTTTGTCAGGGATTATAGGCCAACTGCCTCTTGGACTCATGTTTGAGTCCTGGGGAGAATATTTTGGGTAAGATAACTGCAGACTCTATTACATGGCCCTAAATAGGTATATTTAGACAAGAAGCTGGATTGCATACGATTTGCTGTAAAATAATCCAGAAAAAAAAAGTTGGGGTGGGGTGTGAAACAAGATTACCGCAAGTGTGATCATTATTGAATATATGTTTAAATTTTCTATAACGTATGATATATTTCCTTATGAGAGCATATTACATATTTCTACATGATAGCGTATGTTTCCATAAGATGACAGATACGTTTAAATACATATTGTATGGTAAACTTATAGTATGCCTTTAAAATATCCAAAGGAAAAACAGTGAGGAACACTGAAGGACCAGAAATAACACATTTCTGAAAGACAGAAGGTAGATATGACTGAACTGAAAGACAAAAGCACAACCCAAAACAGGCCAGAGCGCCCTGTTGCAAGTAAAGTAGGAAAGCTTAAAAGTTGGGCCCAACTTCTCCACTGTGAGCCAGCTCTGGGACAATGATCAGGGCAGTTGATTGGGAGACTGCTCAGCTGGCAGCCAGCCAGTTTGCTACTGACTGCCCAAACCCTCATCCCTCCTCCTTGTTGTGCCAATCATGGGACAGTGGGCCACTGAACCCAGACAGTAACAGTGCCTGAAGGTGCTCAGGATGAAATGGCAGAAACCCAGCTGGCTACCAAGACCCAGAAGAGGAAAATCTTTCTAGCTCCTGGCATATCCTGCCTGCCTCTATCCCATCATTACTCAAGATGGGCTAAAGTAAGCAGTACTACATGTACACTCACCAGGGTAAAAAGAAATATCAAATACAAGGATAAGCAATTTTTTAAAAGAAAACCAACACTGTTAAAGTGAGGCATCAAAAAAAAAAAAAAGAAAGAAAGTAGAATAAATAACATCTGACGCAGTAAGGTTAATAGAACAAAAGAAAGAAAACTTCAAACGAAGTATAACATTCTAAGCTGGATACAAGATAATACCACTCCCATGAAAAAATAACAGAGTCATTTTAAAGTATAATTATTCCAAAATAACAATAAAAACATACATATTTTAATAATATTTCTATTTTGGGAATAATTAAATATGCATAATAGGAAAAGCAAATAAGGAATTATGCTAATGTCAGTAATAATCAAGATTTTAGTGGAATAGAAAATTAAATCAAAGAAATTAAGTGAAAACTCTGTAATATTCTTTTTAAAAATTCCAGTAAAAATCTCTTTTAGTTGGAAATATCAGTAGACACATATTTCTTAGCTCTGTCTGCTTAAAGGGCATGGGAACATTGACAACCCAGTAGCAATGAATACCCCTAATACCAGATTATGGTCTCCAAATATCTTTTCTCACCAAAAAGAACCAAGGTTCCTCAAAGAATGCCCAGTATGAGCCTTGCAGAGAATGCACTAGATAAGTCTGGAACATCTTGCTGTGCTAGAAAGCAAGGAAACTATGAAGGACTACTAGTATCATTTCAAAAAAATACGAAGCCAATTTTGACTCCCGTTGGCTAAAGAATAGAAACTTGAACATCAAAAAAGAATCCTGACTCTAATAGATAGAAACACAACAAATATATAAAAATCCATGGGTTCATAATAAAACTCCAAAATTTCTATGCCTAACAACCTTTAGAGGTTTTTTTTAAATTCTGAAAACTGTGAAATAAAGTGAAATTATCGGTAGTTATCTTTTCTGTATAAACTATTTCAGGGTAGCTAAAAAGTTGATAAGGGAATATTCTCCTTTGTAGAATAATTATTTCTGTTATTGGCAAAATCAACATTTTTCTGCTGCTAGTAATGATTAATACAAGATTATTAATGACTGTTAAAAATACTAGATAAAAGATCAATAAGGATCTTTATAATGTTGGGTCAGGCAGACAATACCTGAATCCAGTGAATGATTTTAAAAACACTAAGAAAGAAAGAACTATCTTTGTATTACATACCTAGTAACACCTATGGATTAACCTTGTCAAAAGTTGCATCTGAATCTCATCAAGCAGTTAAATCAAAATGTTAGTTTACAGGGAATTCAGGTGACAGAAAAACGTGTTAAATGATACCACAAAGATACAATCAACAAAATCCAAAATATGAGAAGTTCTACAGAACAAATAACTTTATTCCTTCAATTAACAAATAACAATTTTAAAATGATTGGGGACTATTACAAAGAGACTTAAGAGACAAATTAACCAAATGCAAAGTGTGGACTTATTCTTATTTAAACAATCCAACTGATATAGATACTCAGAGAAAATTGTTTATGAACCAGGTACATATTAAATGATACTAAGGAATTATTGTTAATTCTATTAAGAATGATAATGGTACTTAGTTAAATTGAAAAGTCCTTCCGTATCAGAAATATTTAAGTACCTACCAATGAAGTGATATATCTTGTATCTGCTTTAAAAATACTTCAGCAAAAATTATATATTTATGTAATGTTATATATTATATAATATTTGACCTATATCTACACATGCATATATATGGTACATATGTAGGAATGGCTCAAAGTGAGAAATATTGATAATTCTTGAGATTGATGATGAATATGTGGGGTTTCATTATACTTATTCAAAAAACACACACACGTATACACACACAGCTTTAATATTTAACTCAAAATGCAGCATGAAAAGGCCAAGGAAGTAGACTGAAAGGTTTCAAAAATCTCACTGGAAATGCAAATGGAGAGACCAAAGAAAATGGAAAGGGGAAATACTTGCAATGGTTGTTTTAATTTCAGAATTTTAAAAAGGCAGAAAATTTTAAAGTGCTGAGTAGAATAAATGAAAAAAATCCTTTTCCTAGACACATCCTGGTGAAATTTTAGGACATCAAAAAAATCTGAAAATCCTTCAGAGAGGAAAAAAGACATTACCTATTAAGGAGCAAGAATTGACCTATAACTTCTCTGGTAAAAATGAATACACAGCAGCAGAAAAATATCTCCAGTGGTTTAAGAGAGAAATAGTTTTTTTCAGCATTATTGAGATATAATTGACAAATAAAATTATAAGTTATTTAAACTGTACAACATGATGATTTGTTATCCTGTACATTGTAAATGTATCCCCTCCATCTAGTTAACACATCTATCATCTCACATATTTATCCCTTGTGTCTGTGAGAACATTTAAAGTCTACTCTCTTAGCAAGTTTCAATTATACAATACAGTGTTATCAACTATAGTCACCATGTCATACATTTAGATCCTCAACCTTATTCATCTTATACCTGAAAGTTTGTGCCCTTTTACCAGACTCTCCCTAGGGAGAGAAATAATTTTGAAGCTAGAATTTCATATCATTTACATGAAAAGGCAAAGACATTCTCAGTTAATATAATACTCATAAACCCTCCCTGAAAGATTAATTAGGGAATTTACTTAAGAAAAAATCAGTTATAAAACAAAAACATGTAATGGTAATTATAAAGTATTGTTTGTAAGGAGTAATAATGAAAAAAATAAGTAACTAAAGTCCCAGATGATCGCAACATGGACAGAAAGGGGAAGCAGGAAAAAAAGGAATTAGGTGTTATGGATAGGATTAGCCCAACATTATTTATAAAAGTATATTTAAATATGTTTAAATATTTTTAATTTAAAATATAAATGCTAAAATGAAAAAAACATGCAATATCAAGTGTTGGCAAAGATATGGAGCAAATAGGACTCTCATACACTGTGGTGAGAGTTCAAGTTTGTTACAGTCACTTTGGGAAACTGGTCTTGTCTACAAAAGCTGAATGTACACAAGCTGTATGACCCAATAATTTCATTTATAGAAATATAGTGACAGAAATGAATACTAATGTACATCAAGAGATTTGTACTACACTCTGTATGACAGTCTCTAGGTCCATGCATGTCTCTACGAATGACCCAATTTCATTCCTTTTTATGGCTGAGTAAATTCCATTGTATATATGTACCACATCTTCTTTATCCATTTGTCTGTTGATGGGCATTTAGGTTTCTTCCATGACCTGGCTGTTGTAAATAGTGCTGCAATGAACATTGGGGTGCATGTGTCTTTTTTTTTTTTTTTTAATCAACTTCTGTTTTCTGGGGTTTTTTTTGAATTTTATTTATTCCTTTATACAGCAGGTTCTTATTAGTTATCCATTTTATACATATTAGTGTATACATGTCAATCCCAATCTCCCAATTCATCACACTACCACCACCCCCCCACCGCTTTCCCCCCTTGGTGTCCATACGTTTGTTCTCTGCATCTGTGTCTCAGTTTCTGCCCTGCAAACCAGTTCATCTGTACCATTTTTCTAGGTTCCACATATATACATTAATATACAATGTTTGTTTTTCTCTTTCTGACTTACTTCACTCTGTATAACAGTCTCTAGATTCATCCATGTCTCTACAAATGACCCAATTTTGTTCCTTTTTATGGCTGAGTAATATTCCATTGTATATATGTACCACATCTTCTTTATCCATTCGTCTGTCGATGGGCATTTAGGTTGCTTCCATGACCTGGCTATTGTAAATAGTGCTGCAATGAACATTGGGATGGTCATATGGTAATTCTATTTTTAGTTTTTTAAGGAACCTCCATACTGTTCTACATAGTGGCTGTATCAATTTACATTCCCACCAACAGTGCAAGAGGGTTCCGTTTTCTCCACACCCTCTCCAGCATGTGACCCAGCAATCCTACTACTCGGCATATACCCAGAGAAAACCATAATTCAAAAAGACGCATGCACCCCAATGTTCATTGCAGCACTATTTAAAATAACCAGGTCATGGAAGCAACTTGAATGCCCATCAACAGACGAATGGATAAAGAAGATGTGGTACATATATATACAATGGAATATTACTCAGCCATAAAAAGGAATAAAATTGGGTCATTTGTAGAGACATGCATGGACCTAGAGACTGTCATACAGAGTGAAGTAAGTCAGAAAGAGAAGAACAAATATCATATATTAATGCATATGTGTGGAATCTAGAAAAATAGTACAGATGAACAGGTTTGCAAGGCAGAAATAGAGACACAGATGTAGAGGACAAATGTATGTACACCAAGGGGAGAAAGCGGGGATGGGAGATGGTGGTGGTGGTGTGATGAATTGGGAGATTGGGATTGACATATATATACTAATATGTATAAAATAGATAAGTAATAAGAACCTGCTGTATAAAAAAATAAAATAAAGTAAAATTCAAAAAAAATAAAAGATGAAAAAAAAAAAAGACTTGTACTAGACTATTCATGACTATATTTTATGTATTGATAATTGCCAAACACTGGAAACCACCCAAATGTCCATTAACAGTAGAACAGATAAATTTTGGCATAGTGAGATAATGAGGTATTGTACAACAATGAGAATGAACAAACTAAAACTACATGCAACAACATAGATGAATCTCACAAATATAATGTTATCAAAAAAAAAAAAAAAAGATACTGCATGACTCCATGTATATAAAGTTCAAAAATAAGCCAAACTAATCTATATGGTAAATGTCAGGATAGTGGTTATTCTTGGGAAGTGGATTAGAATTGAAGGGGGCTCAGGGAACCTCCGGATGCTATTAAAGATCTCTGGTCTTGATCTGGGTGTGAAAAATCATCAAGTTCAAGAACTCTGAAAACTCAAAAAGAAGAAAATAAACAACATGATTAAAACATGAGCCAAAGACCTTAACAGACACATCACCAAAGAAGATATACAGATGGCAAATAAGCACATGGCCATGATATGTCATCAGGGAAATGCAAATTAAAACAATAGTGAGATACCACTACACACCTGTTGGAATGGCCAAACCCAAAACACTGCAGCACAGCCACTTTGGAAGACAGTTTGGAGGTTTCTAACAAAACTAAGTACATTCTTCCCATATGATTCAGTAGTTGCGCTTCTTCCTATTTACCCAGAGGAGTTGGAAATTTACGTCCACACAAAAACCTGCACGTGGATATTTAGAGCAACTTTATTTGTATTTGCCAAAACTTGGAAGCAAACAAGCTGTACTTCAGTAGGTGAATGGATAAATAAACTGTGCTACATCCAGATAATGTAATATTCAGCGCTAAAAAGAAATGAGCTAGCAAGCCAAGAAAAGAAATGGAGGAATCTTAAATGCATATTACTAAGTGAAAGAAGCCAATCTGAAAAGGCTACATACTGTATGATTCCAACTATATGACATTCTGGAAAAGACAGAACTATGGGAACAATAAAAAGATCTGTGGTTGCTAGGAAAAAGGGGGATGATAGGGGAGTGAACAGGCAGAGCATAGAAGAGTTTAGGGAAGTGAGAATACTTTGTATGATATTATAATGACAGATATACGTCATTATACTTTTGTCCAAACTAGTAGAATGTACAATACCAAGAGTGATGACTGAAGTCAACTATGGACTTTGGGTGATTATGATGTGTCAGTGTAGGTTCATCCTTGGTTATAAATGTACCATTCTGGTGAGTGCCTATGTGAGGGCAGGGGGCATAAGGGAAATCTCTGTACCTTCTTCTCAATTTTGTTGTAAAACCTAAAACTAATTTTAAAGATACACTCTTTTTAAAAAATCATCAAGTTGTATGTTTGTGATTTCTTGCCTTGAAATCAATAAAATTTTCAAAACTTTAGAGAACCCTTAAAAAATAGAATTTATTTAAAATGTAGAACTTCCAAACTATGAATGGAAGTAAAAATAGAATGATTGACCAACCCAAAAATAAATAGAAAAGGAAACACCAAGGAATAAGAAGCATGGTAGAGTACAAAACATGATGTGGCAAAAATAAGTCCAAACTTATCAGTAATTCTTTTTAAAATGTGAATGGCTTATATTTACTTCTTAAAAACAGAAACTCTGGGCTTCCCTGGTGGCGCAGTGGTTGAGAATCTGCCTGCCAGTGCAGGGGACACGGGTTCGAGCCCTGGTCTGGGAAGATCCCACATGCCGCAGAGCAACTGGGCCCGTGAGCCACGATTACTGAGCCTGTGCGTCTGGAGCCTGTGCTCCGCAACCAGAGAGGCCGCGATAGTGAGAGGCCCACGCACCGCGATGAAGAGTGGCCCCCGCTTGCCACAACTAGAGAAAGCCCTCGCACAGAAATGAAGACCCAACACAGCCATAAATTAAAAAAAAAAAAAAAGAGCTTAACTATAAAAAAAAAAACAAAAAAAACCAGAAACTCTCAGATATAATTCAGTTCTAAATCTAGTCTGTAGGATTTATAAAAGACCCGTTTAAGCAAAATGACACAAAAGATTTGAGTTGATGAAAAAATCTGTAACAGGTAAATATTAACAAAAAACCTGATGTATTAATATTTAATAATAAAAAAGTAGACTTTAAGACATTTAAAAAGGACAAAGCTACTTCAAATTTATCAAAGAAATAATTTACCAAGAAGGAAAAACAGCCAAGTATGTCTTCAAAGTATAGAAATCAATAGAAACATTGGCAAAGCCATATTATGTGAAGAAACTTTAATATGGGCTCTCTCACACAGAAAATATATGTACGTCCTGCTCAAAAACAAATGGAACATTTACAAAATGTAATTACATACTACATAATTTTATTTCAAATCCTATAAAAATGAAATTTTAAAACCCTTTACTAAAGAAGCCAAATTACCATATGATTATAGGTGTCTATCAGTCATGAGTGAAAAATATATTACAACAATAATTACATGTTTTTTCTGTCATAACTGCAATCTGGTTTGTTAAAGAGTAGAATTACACAAGACGGTGACAAAGCTCTAGTTATTGCTCAGGGTTATCAGTGTGAAAAAAAATAATGTGAATGAATAGAAATATGACCTAAGTCTCAGAATTTTTCTTAATAAGCAGCCTTGAGAGAATCTTGGATTGCACTGGTTTGCATATCAATCTTACAAGTCTCTAAATTCAACAACTTTTAACATGTGAACTCTGGGGCAGAAGAGAGGAATTTCAGTATTACATTTTGAAGGCTATTTAGGCACAATAGATGCTAATGTCAGCTAATTCACACATTACCCAGTTTTGCTGCCCAGGAAGCAAATGTGTGCAACTAATAAGACCACCACCAATATTGACTCTTTCCTTTCCCTGTGCGTGTATTCCATTAGTTACAATAAAGGCCCTTGTAACTGGGAACAATATAAGCAACAGTATTTGGGGCAGTGTGCCTTGAGGCTAATTCTCTATTGGCAGAATAGCTCTATAATTCTCTTGGTTTGCCAAGAAACATTGCCTCACATTAAATGGGAATTGAGTCTAAGTTTGGGCTTCTTTTTGAGGACAGAAGAATCTTATAAGAAATTTCCCCTGAAAAAGACAGTAGCTTAGTTGTAAATGGAGCCCTTGTTTCTTAAGATGATAAACCAGTTACTTATTTTCACTGAACATGTTTTTCAAGTGGAGAGAGAATCTAGAACTGTATGTTCTAAAACCAATTTATAAATTTTCTGTGAGATGTCGTTTGTCCAGCCTTCATCTTTTTCTCCCAAGAATATAGTATATTTGATTCACAACTTTACAGAGAAATAGCCAACTGGATACGAATCATTGAATTTTTTACCCCAAACCATACAAACTTCACTGTGTGTGTGTGTGTGTGTGTGTGTGTGTGTGTGTGTGTGTGTGTGTGTATGCATAAGTATGCTGGTTAATGTTTAAGAACTGGCCCCTCTGGAAAAGAAAAGAAAAAGTGCTGATTTGTAATGTTTGCTGGTTTTCATACTCCCTTCATGACAGATTTCAAGCTACCAACGTGAGTCCTGAAAATTTAACAATCTGCTCTCACAAGCTAGTGCAAGCCAGTTCCAGCACACCAGTTGTGAGGGGGGCGAGGTGGGGGAATACCCTTGCACCATCAAAATTGAATTGATAGTTGTATCTGGATCTCGCTAGTCTGAATATGTAGTTTAGGGTATCTGATTTATGGTAAATGTAACCTTTGATAATCTACTCATTATATTTTTACTTAGGCAAAAATTCTGCAGCATAAGTATCATCTCTTTATACCATCAGATCTCAGTGGGAGTTGTTAAATATAATAGCACAAGAGAAAAATCAACACTATAGTTGTAATTCTACAGAATACAAGCAGATTTTAAAGAAATATTTTAAGGGCTCCCTAAAGCAGAGCCTAAAGGCAAGAAGCAGATCTTTGAGTTAGTTTTTTTCTTTTTTTTTAATGTGAGGTAAATAATAATCATTACCTTCGTGCTCTGTTCAGCCCTGAAAAGAGCTTCAAGCTGTATTTTGGAAATGTGACATTTAAGTCATACTGAGAGCTTTTCCTTTTAAAGCAGGCAACAGCTTTTATAGATGTGAGGGGATGTCATTCACCTCCACTCCGGGTCTGTGTGACTCTGAAAAGCTTTGTATGATTTTCAAATAAGAGGAGTGATCTTACCTATATCTTCTCCCAACCTAGAAATGGGCTCCTTTTAATTGGGAAACTAGAGGGCATGAAGCCTGGTTTTTCCCTAAGTTATTGTACCATCTAATTGCTATTCAAATTTTTGAAATAAGACATCATTTTCTAAACATTGGTAAATTTGTTCTATTCAATTTTATGCATTATACCAAACAACACACATAATTATTAAGAAATATTAGAAAATTTTCAATTCACAACATTAGTTCTCCAAGAAATTGCAGTTCTTAAATAAAGAATTTTAGGAATGAAAGGAATTTAGATGATACGTTAAACACCAATCAACACTGCCAGTTCACCTGGTACAGCCAAGAAATTTGGTAACTAGGATGGTCTTCCACCTATGAAAAGAACAAAGTAAGCTGGAGGTAATAACCACAGTAATGATAACTAACACTTATTGAGCACTTACACATATTTATCCACTTAAGGGTTTTTAGATTGTATGTTATAAAGTTAGTTAAGATTACATTTCACTAGTAAGAGTACTCCACAGTATTGGTAATATTAATTATCTAAGTGAAATGAAATAGCCTACAGGTAATAGGTGTCAATCTTTTGCTATCTGTTGGCCCTTTTTAAAAACTGGTTTATCGTCATGTTCTAACATCTTTCATGTCAATCTATAAAAGGAGTTATTATCCTGAAAGTGAAGAAATCACTTTCAAATACAACCATAATTTTGAGCACTTAATACTTGAGAATCTGTTTTTGCACTTTCAATTAATTCATCAAATGTTTATGAAGCCCCTGCCTTATGCTAGGTCTGGGAGAAACCCTGGGCTATTGCATCAAAAATAATTGGGTTAGGTGACGTAAAATGTTGTTTATACCCCTTTTCCTGATGTATGACCTAAAGGAGAGTTTTAGATATTGCAGCAAACAGTAATTCCAAAGCATAACTTAAATGTATACTCTTAGTAGTAAAATAAATGATGAACATCAATTACTCAGTTGAGTTTGATATATTAACTAGAAATATGTAAAAATTTATTATTAGGTTGCAAATGAACCAAAAGGAATTTGATCAAAGTGCCCTAGTTTGAAATATGTTTAACTGAGTACCAATAACATCATTAATATTACAAAAATATCATTGTTTCCAAATAAATCATCATCATTGAATTTTTCCTTATTTCTGAGCTTAATCGTTCTTAGTATGTTTTATTTCTACCATAGCCAAAATGCTGTTCATAAATAACAGTAGAAGAAATGTTTAAGAATATAGGTAGCAAGATGGTTGACATCAGCTGTTTTCTGACTAGGGCTGAGGCTACCATAGATTTTCCATGGAGTATTGGGACAAAGATAGTTTTATGGAAATAAATCCACGTAAAAAGTTTCTCTTTCATGATTGTCCTTCTGCTTCACAAGAGAAAGGACATTGCTTTAAGGATGTAAAAGCCTCTGGAGCACCAAAGACACTAATTTGACATGTTGGCGTAGGTGCTGAGAAAGTTAACAACTGGGTAAGAAATCATTTTTTTCAATCAGGGAATATTCAATTCCTTGCCCTAAAAAATTTTAAGAGGAACTAAATCAAATATCACATGATAGATCATTAAAAATATTTTTAAGATTGTATTAGAGAGGGTCCTCCAGAGAAACAGAACCAATAGGAGATGTATATTTTAATATATAAAGCTTAGGCAGATCCCAGAAAAATAGTCTTTCCACATATTTTCATAATCTGGCTACACTGTCACCTTAAGCTTAGGAAGTCAAAAATCATTATGGAGATGGATATATCCCTTTCTTAAGGAAAGAATTCCAGAGTATCTTGACTAGATTTGTTCTTCTTGGGCAACATGATTCCTAACTTTAGCAGTCTTGAGTCTGAAATCTGCAGGGCATACCAGCAGGTTGAAAATTCAGGCAGAATTTCTACGTTGCAGTCTTGACCCAGAATTGCTTCTTCGGAAAACCTCAGTCTTTTACTCTTAAAGCCTTCAACTGATTGCATGGGCCCATCATGTTAAGGTCAACTGGTTATAAATGTTAATCATCTTCGCAAGTGACTTCACAGCAACATCTAGACTAGTATTTGATCAAATGACTAGGCACCATAACCTAGACAAGTTGACACATGAAATTAACCATCACAAAGATCGTATATGATTTTTTGCATAGGACTCAAGAGTTCAAAAAACTGAATGACATTGCTATAACAAAACTTCCATTCCTATTTACTTATATTTAAATAGACATAATCTTTCCACCTGAAAATATGAAAATTAGAGCAGAATTGATACTCAACCCTGTCTCATTCTAACAATAAGTAACATTCATCCATGTCTACAAAGGGTTATTTGTAGAAAATTTCCATCCATCTCCCTAAAAAATGCATTTCCTTAACAATTGTGTGTCATATTTTATAATATATATTTGTGCTGTTTAGTTCAATTGTGTACTAATAACTGTAATAAAAAAACTCACATCAAAAAATCTTCAATAGTTAGACCCTTATGTACACAAATCTTTAAAAAATTATTTCCAAATGGGTACACATAATTTTATTACAGAGTAATCTGATAATTAATAAAAGATTTTTAAGCATAAAAATATGTTAGGATAAAATTCTGTGGGAGGAGGAGAATGGAAACACAAGTACAAAGCAAACTAAAAGTGGAATTTCTAGTTTGAAAGGTTGATTCACTGATTTATTTTTTTAATGGATTATGGTTAGCAACACACTGCTATGGTTTTTAGGTTATACTGAGTGTTTTTAAAGAGTTTTATTTTAAAAGATCAGTATTTGCATCATACCGGAAATGATACCTTTGTTTATAGTTATGATGAGAAATTTTAAATGTACATTTAGATGGGCAAGAAGATATATATTTTTTCAAAATTCTTTTAGCAGATATTTAAGGAAAAAATGTTAGAAGATTAGTCTCATGTGTCTTGAGAACACAAAAGACATTTCTGTCTAAAAATAACTCTGTCCTAAACCAAGGAAACTCTTCAAGTTCTCAACTCTACAGAATATATTGCTGAAATAGGACTGAACCTTTGAGATAGTCTAATTCTGTTCCATTATTACAAATGTGGAAATTGGACCCAAAAAGGGTAAAAAGAGTGTCTCTCCACCTACTCTAGTATCTTTGACTACATCATGATGTAGAGATGTCTTGACAAGGAGATTTGGCACGTCATCTTGCTATCCAGACAAGAATTTAAGAGGCAAATATACAGCCTCATAATGTTAAATATATGAAAAATATAGACATTATAATGATATCTCATTAAGAAATTTTATTTTTTTAGCACTTTCAGGATTACCATTTTTTTCTAAGGATAAATTTAGACTTTGTCCCAGGACTTTCAGAATTTAACAGATCTTAACATGAACCTATTTAACAGTCTGATTCTGACATATAAACTCCTAAAGTGTATAAGATAGCTACTAATAATCATCCTCCTTAGATCCCAAATGCCTGAGAGCCATTGTGTTAGTGTGAAAGGTGAACCTAAATACTTTTTCGGAGGTAAAATGTTTAATATAATAATTAATAGGATTTTATTAAATGAAAAATAGGAGAGAAAATAGAGAAAATAATATCATATTCATTTGTGGCAATTTACTACTGTAGGTGGTATTTTCTTTTCCTTTTTTTCCCCCCCAATTTTCTACAGTGTGATTATATTACTTTTACAGTGGAAGACTGTTTTCAGGAATGTTCAGAGAATATACACTGCTCTAGGTTCACATTTTTGGATTTTAGACAAAAGCTCAACATTGGTGGAGGGAGAGGAGAAATATTAGGGCTTTAAATAGAGGTGTACTAAGAGATACAAGGTATAGAATGAGTATTAAATGCATTTATGTCTTCACATGTTTTATGTAATACAATTATTTCGTGTAATCGATTGAAGAAGAAATGAAGTCTAACCCTTTTGGATTGTAACCCATGAACTTTAGCCCCAGAGTAGTATCTGTGAAAGATGCACAATCCAAACTTGCAAATTCCATTCTTTAGTTAAACCTCTGTAAAGACAGTAAAGGGGATCCATTTCTGAGCATTCAGCCAAACATCACAGCTGATGTCTCACTTCCCCCCATCCTCTCCAGTCCGCTCAAATTCCATACCCACTAGAGCCTTTCACTTGCCAAAACCAAGGGAAGGGAAAAACAAAACAAAATGAAAAAAAAAGAAAATTATTTTCTCTTTAAGCCCTGGTCCAGAACTGTTTCGTTCTCTGTCCCTACTCTTTTATGCAGAGATTCAAACACTTTCGTTGGGTCCTCCTGCCTCTCTCCCTTTTCAACTGTATTGATGAATATAGGTGGGGTGGGAGAGCATTAGTGGGTTAGGAGTTGATTCTTGAATAGTTTTGCTTCACTTGAAACTATCCAAGTTTACCTTTAGAAAAGAAAAAGTAAAGCTAAATGGTTACTCACAAAACCTTAGCAAATGCATTTTACTTATCATTCGTGCAACAAAAATCAGAATTTGGAGGGAATATTCACCTCCTAAAAAAAGTGGCGCTAACAACAAAAAAAATCTCATAGTCACTGAAGCTCTATGAAATGTGTACTTTGCGGGAAGTTAGTGTCGATGTGCATATGCAGTGTGTCAGAATCACTAACTACAGGTATATAGATTCAACACATGCAGAAGCCTATGGAAACAATGATGTAGCAGTGCCTGGAAAGACCCAGCCATTTGATATTCCTCATCTTTGCTTAGCAAATTTCTCTTTTGGCTTCTACGACTTGGATACCTCCTGCTCAGTAATAAATCATTTTTATTTCATAAAATGGCCTCTTAGAGTATCTTTGGTCTGCCCATGATGATCTACTTGATCACACCCATGTCTGGTGGCAACAGCACCCACGGTGTGGTTCAGCACCCACTGCCTCCTGCCCCAGGTTCTCAGCCTCCTGGATCACACCATTGCCTGGCCCTGATGTACTGGTGCACAAGAGCAAATAGAAAATCATTCTTGCACTGATTTAAAAAAATGAAAATAATGAATAAATTTCAAAATACTTTAAAGATTCCATTGTCTAGATCTTTATCTTCCAAATAAGTGATCTCTGTAGATAAATTCCATAATTTACTTTTTTAAAGGAAAGAAGAGAATATACAAAAGGGAAGGTAGTGCTGGAGAGCGATATACAGGCAGGACACTACATAGATTAGCCCCTTGACCAAAATATAGTCCCTCACACTGCCTGAACTGTGTGATTTAATTAGCCAGACTATGTAAAGCACCACTACTGGAGACACTTTTGGGTTAACATATATCTTCCTTTGAAGTACAAACAATCTTGGAGTCTTACATTTAAATCAGATTATTTTCTAATCGTAAAACTTATATGAACCATAAAACATCCAGGATTGCCAAAGCAATCCTGGGGAAAAAGAAAAAGGAGGAAGCATAACCCTCCCAGACTTCAGAAAATACTATAAAGGTACAGTAGTCAAAATAGTGTGGAAGTGGCACAAAAACAGACATATGGATCAATGGAACAGAATAGAGAGCCCAGAAATAAACCCATACACCTACAGTCAATTAGTCTTCGACAAGGAGGCAAGAATATACAATGGAAAAGAGTTTCTTCAGCAAGTGGTGTTGAGAAAGTTGGACAGCTGCATCTAAATCAATGAAGTTAGAACACACCCTCACATCATGCACAAAAATAAACTCAAAATGGCTTAAAGACTTAAATATAAGACATGACACCATAAAACCCCTAGAAGAGAAAATAGGCAAAACATTCTCTGGCATAAATCGTACCAATGTTTTCTTAGGTCAGTCTACCAAAGCAGTAGAAATAAAAGCAAAAATAAACAAATGGGATCTAACCAAACTTACAGGCTTTTGCACAGCAAAGGAAACCATAAACAAAATGAAAAGACAACCTATAGACTCGGAGAAAATATTTGCAAATGATGCAATTGACAAGGGCTTAATTTCCAAAATATACAAACAGCTCATACAGCTCAATAACAAAAAAACAAACGACCCAATCAAAAAATGGGCAGAAGACCTAAATAGACATTTCTCCAAAGAAGACATACAGATGGCCAACAGGCACAAGGAAAAGATGCTCAACATTGCTATTTATTAGAGAAATGCAAATCAAAACTACAATGAGGTACCACCTCACACCAGTAAGAATGGCCATCATTAAAATGTCTACAAATAACAAATGCTGGAGAGGATGTGGAGAAAAAGGAACTCTCCTACACTGTTGGTGGGAATGGTGCAGCCATTATGGAGAACAGTATGGAGGTTCCTCAAAAAACTAAAACTAGAGTTGCTATATGATTCAGCAATCCCACTCCTAGGCATATATCTGGACAAAACTCTAATTCAAAAAGATACATGGACCCCTATGTTCATAGCAGCACTATTCACAAAAGCCAAGACATGGAAGCAGCCTAAATGTTCATTGACAGATGAATGGATGAAGAATATGTGGTACATATATACAATGGAATATTACTCAGCCATAAAAAGAGTGAAGTAATGCCATTTGCAGCTACATGGATGGACCTAGAGATTATCATACTAAGTGAAGTAAGTCAGAAAAGGAAAGACAAATAACATATGATATCACTTATATGTGGAATCTAAAATAAGATACAAATGAACTTATCTATAAAACAGAAACAGACTCACAGACATAGAGAACAGACTTGTGGTTGCCAAGGGAGAGGGGGACAGGGAAGGGTTGGATTGGGAGTTTGGGTTTAGCAGATGCAAACTATTATATATAGAAAGATAAACAACAAGGTCCTACTGTATAGCACAGGGAACTATATTCAATATCCTGGATAAACCATAATGGAAAAGGAAAAAAAACTCAGTTCAGGGGCTTCCCTGGTGGTGCAGTGGTTAAGAATCTGGCTGCCAATGCAGGGGACATGGGTTCGAGCCCTGGTTGGGAAAGATCCCACATGCCGCGGAGCAACTAAGCCCGTGTGTCACAACTACTAAGCCTGAGCTCTAGAGCCTGTGAGCCACAACTACTGAGCCCGCGTGCCACAACTACTGAAGCCCGCGCACCTAGAGCCTGTGCTCCACAACAAGAGAAGCCACCGCAGTGAGAAGCCCACGCACTGCAATGAAGAGTAGCCCCCACTCCCCACAACTAGAGAAAGCCCACGTGCAGCAATGAAGACCCAACGCAGCCAAAAATAAATAAAATAAATAAATTTTTTAAAAAAAGATTTGAGCATTTCACTATACATAAATTATAAAAAAAAAAACTCAGTTCAAAATTAATCAATCGATCAATCAGATTATTTTCATACTAAAACGTGATTAGAAAGAGTTTCAGAAAAGAGATGATTTTGAGTGGTATGAAGAATCCACTCAAGTAGAGAAGAAATAGGTGATATTGGAGCAAGGAGGCCTTCTGTGAACAAGGCAAGACTATAGTGGTGAACCTAGGATGATAATGGAAAGAGGGCCTGAAGAGGCTGGAAAGAAGTATAAATAGGGAGGTAGGATACAAAAAAACATTTCATGAGCTGGTCCTAGTTTTGCCTAGGACCAGTATTTTGCCCAGGAAAAGAGGGGAAAATGCCTTCCAGCACTGAATATCACCCTCAGATTCTCTCCGTTTACCAGCCCTGCATCCTGCCTAGCTTCTATCCAGTTTTTCACTTATGCAACACTTACTAATAGTTATGCTTGTACTTTACAAGAAGTGTTAAGTGGATTTTTGGAGGACTGATGATCAGCTAACCATCATCAGAACTCCACTTTGTAGGGAAATATGCAACAAGTACCCCCAAATACAAACTCAACTTTTTCTGAGAGATGCATATGAGGGAAAAAAAACTTAGAATCTTTATATAGAACATACAGAAAGAGAAAAAAGTATTATAAGTAGCTAAATAGAATGCATAAATTTGATTGTCCTATTTATACAGTAATGCACATTAGTTAAATCGGATCATTTTCCCTTAATTTTTAGCTGATACTATTGCCAGGAAAGGGAGTTCTTCTTTGGGGTTTAGACTTAGGCAGAGGAAGAACAGTATTTTGCAGCATGGATTACTTTGGGGGGTCTTATAGACCAAGTTACAGAGATACATAAAAAATCTTGGGATGATATAAAACTTAAAGGTCCAGTAGGAACTCAAACATGTTTTTGGACAAATAGGCTATATATGGTTAACTCGAGAGTTAAATGTTAAGTAGCAAGATGGTCCCCCTCGGTTTTATTTATTAGGGATTATGCTATAGAAGAATGGAAAAGGACGTTTAAGGGAAGGGAGAATTGCTAGTTAGTGAGTTTGAGGAAGGGGTGCAACAGAGTGATGTGGAAAAGGGCAGGATTAATGTGTCCTACCTGATACATTAACCCAGACAGGGCAAAAGGAGCAGACAGGGGTGAGAGGGTTTTTATAGGGTTATATTTCTTAAAGTAATTCAATACCAGTATTAAGGCCTTAAAGGATCTTGTTCTTTTTTTTTTTTTAACATCTTTATTGGAGTATAATTGCTTTACAATGGTGTGTTAGTTTCTGCTTTATAACAAAGTGAATCAGCTATACATATACATATATCCCCATATCTCCTCCCTGTTGCATCTCCCTCCCACCCTCCCTATCCCACCCCTCTAGGTGGTCGCAAAGCACCGGGCTGATCTCCCTGTGCTATGAGGCTTCTTCCCATTAGCTATCTATTTTACATTTGGTAGTGTATATATGTCCATGCCACTCTCTCACTTCGTCCCATCTTACCCTTTCCCCTCCCCGTGTCCACAAGTCCATTCTTTACGAAGGATCTTGTTCTTAAAGGGAATAAGAAACTGAGTCATAAAATGACTTAACAAAATACATTTCACACCCTGAACTAGGCCTTCTATTTTAGACAAGCTGTATATCCCTCAGTTTGTCTGTATTTATAGACGGAAGAACACACAGAATTAGATTATTAACAAGACACCCAAGGCAGTACCTCTCCATTATATAAAACCATAAAAATTCTTTCTGGGGAAAGTAACCCCATCCTTGGACATCTTAGTTGTTGAATGTTGTGCCAGATTAGATTGCAAAAATTACATAATCTCTCTGAGGGCTGCAGTCCTTTCATCCTCTTAGCTGGCATAAAAACAGCTAAGCACTGTCAAACAGCACTGGAACAAATGTGCGGGTATGTTCTATCACTTCATTTATACCACAAATCCAATTCTTGGCTTTTAAAAAATGAACTTGATTTATCCTTCCTCCAAGTAATGTTCTGTCATGATCCAAGACTGGGGGAAGTAGGTTCTGATTTCAAGAGTTTTTAATCCCTTGAAAGAAGAATTCTTTAACAGGATCAGAATTGTAGAGTTCAATGGGTCTTAGAGTTTTTCTAGTCTAAGTCCTTCATTTTACAGATGAAGCCACTAAACACCAGAAAATTATTTGTCCAAGATCACACACCTAGTTAATGGAAGAACAGAAACCAGGTCCTAGACTTTTGAGTCTCAGGTTTACATACTTGTATACTAAAATTAAAATAGTTAAACTCAATCAGAGGTGTTATGGTTCTCAAACTTGGCTATGCAATAGAATCAGCAGAGGAATTATTTTTTAATATAAAATTCCCAGATTTCGCCCTAGACAATTCAATCAAAATCTCTGGGTAGGGAGACCTGGCTTCTATATTTTTTTTTAGTTTCCCAGGCAAATACGATATGAAACCAGTTTGAAAACCACTAGTCTACAAAGAGAGCCTTTGGCTAGAATGACCATATACTCCTCTTTTCCCAGCATGTTCTTGGTGTGCATCTATTGTCCTGGGTCTAATTATTAACAGAGGCCCCTTTCACTCTCAGAAGTGTCCCAGAATGTATGAAAAGCTACACCCCATCTTTAATCCATCTGATTTACAAGCATTGAAATAACATCTCCAATGGCAAAGGTAAAATTCACCTTAAAGTGTTAAGAAGCTAGAGCTAGGAATCATGATCCTCAAAGAGAAACCTGTTCAGCTACTCTGGAATTCTCCCCTTAGGAGAGAGATATTTTTATCTCCATAATGATTTTTGGCTTCCTAAGCTTAAGGTGACAGTGTAACCAGATTATGAAAGAATTTGGGAACACTGTTTTTCTGGGATCTACCTAAACTTAATATTATAAGAGTCTCCTATTTCCCTCGTCAAGAAATAGCAATTTATTAATGTTGAACACATGAAGTGTAAAGGAATCCTGACACAAAATCAAGGTATAAATGAAAATGTCAAGGCCTGTGACATATCCAAAAAACTCATTTATACAATTCAAGAGATTACTGAATTCTTGCATTTTAAAAAAATTTCCATTTATATTTGTTGTTTTTGTTGTCGTTGCTTAATTTAGTCTGGACATTTTTATTTGTAAGTAACAGGAACCCAATTCAACTAGCTTAAGGTTAAAAAAAAAAAAAGGGAAAGAAAATATTGACTATGTAACTAGGAAAGGAAAGAGTAGCCCCAGCATCAAGCATAAACATATTCAGGACCAGGTCATCAAGATCCTTTCATTCAGGTATCTACTCTTCTTCCATCTGAGAGTGGGCCTCATTCTCTCCTTTTGTTGGTAGACTCCATCCACACAAGGAGGGTAGTTGCCAGTGGTCTAAGATTTATATCCTTCCAGCAAGGGGAATCACAAAGGCAAGAAGCAATTTTCTACCCTTGTCCCAGCAGAAATATCCCAAGGAATTTGATTGGTTGAATGATGTAATTAAGTTAACTCTGAACAAATATATGTGGCTAAGGGAATGGGTTCGCCTATTGGACAAGGTTGAGTCTCATTCCTATTCATGAATACTGGGGTAAATAAAGAAAGAGCCCATTGTATGAAGTTGGGAGGAGCACATAGGAAAACCTACTGTATGTCTAAAAACAATATCTATCACATATCTCTGCCACTATCCTCATAGACCCTCAAAAAATAGATGCTTCAATAGCTTAGTAGAGGAACTCTCACAACAGCTTTGGGGGGAGGGGAAGACTTGCTTGTTTTAAAATTGAAAGTAAGAAGGTAGACAGGGTGGAAAGTGTAAAGCTTCTTCTCCTAAATGCATTATTCTAAATTCAGGATGTTGTAAGAATAGCCTTTCTTTACATAAGCACCTGCACCTCTATTGGAAAGTTGCTATTAGAAATGAAGTTACAAACCAATGAGAGAAAGTGACTGAAATCTCTCTTTTATTCTAGTAGAACCCTTAGTGCAGATGGAGGAGCATAAAATTACACAGGAATTCTAGAAAAGAATGAAATCCAGTCCCAAGATGTTCTAACCCTTCCCTGACCCCTAAAAACAAAGACTTTGCAATCAACACTTTAATGCTTTATATTCAAGTATCAGAATTTGTGGATTACTGAAATGGAGCCTGAAGAAAACAGGTCAATGGAAAAGAGACTTGAGGTTAGGTAGTTAATTCTCTTTCTGATCAATTTTAGAATTTCTTAGCTCTTTTTCTCCAAGTTGGGATTACATTCAAATGTGAAAGAAATAAATATTGATTGAACACAGATGGTGAGCATTTTAATATTACAAATCCAAAAGACTGAAGTACTGTCCCATGAGCTCCTCTGCAATGTAATCTCTATTTATTATCTGATATTTTAATGTATTCAGTTCCACTCCAGGAATGCACTTTCACCACTCTGTAAATATGAAATAGTAGGTGTGAATCCATAATTAATTCACAGGGAAGAAAACTAGAACATGAAGAAGTTGGCCTTTTTCTGGGAATTCCAGCCAATTATGATGGAGGTTAGAAACTGGACACTGAAACAGGATATGCACTGGTCGGCACAATCACAATGGTCAGAGAAAGAAATGTTTTACCAAACTCAGCCACTAACTAACGACTCATTCCCATGCTTTAAGGAGCAAATTGTGATTCTTCACATCAAAGTTTTCCAAGTTTGAGATGCTAGTGTAAAAGGCACATTCCTGGGCATCACTCCCATCCTAGCTGACTTAGAATCTCTGCTAAAAGGAGCCTTCGCAGGAACCCTTAGTTAATTCTTAAACAAGCTAAACTTGAATAACTATTGTTTTACTATTTATTAATTACTAGTATAATATTCACCAGCTCCAATAGATCATTGTTTTTTCACTTTACATTTGAATCTTAATAAGAACAATACTTGATCAGTCTTGTCTTAAGTTTCTTAAGGAACTTAGAAAAGCTTTCCTTAAGTAGAGTTTAACTCGTGATTAGCCTACCTTAGGAACAGACAAAGCTTCCCCGATCCTTTCTTCAGCAAACATTTACTGAATATTTATCATAGGGCAGCCTCTACTTTCTGTATTGGGGGTAGAGCAATGAACAAAATAGGAAAAGATGCTGCTTCCATAGACTACATTTTAGGTGAAAGAGAGGCACCTAATATAAAAAATGAAAATATACAGTAGGTTAGATAGTAATGCTTGCTAAAGCAAGGAATAAAACAGAATACAGCAATAGGCAGTATATCAGGTGAGAGGGAAACAGTATTTGAAATTTAGGCTAACAGCTAACTCCACAAGAACAACAGTAGAAGCTTAAGGAGTAAAACATCTTTAACATACTGGGGGAAAAATAACTGCCAATATAGAATTTTATGCACAGCAATATTATTCTTCAAATATAGAGTGGGAAGGTCCATTTTTAGGTAATAAAAAACTGAGACTATTCAAAGTTAATTCAAGATTAACTTCTAGTAATGGTAGAGGAAAGAGTGGTCTCATGAACCTGCAACAGAGGACAAATATAAAGCATGGAAAAATTTTTAAATAAAACTATTTAAATTCAATAATAAATATCTAAAAGCATAAATAAACTCAAGAAAACTAGAAGCACTGGAAGGACTAAGAGTTTTTAACTCACAGCATGAAAACAACAGACCCAAATTTAGAAACTAAACTTCCCAAACCCCTGACTGATAGCTAAACTATTCATGTGTTATGGGGCCCCAGGGGACACCACAGAGAAGCAGATAGAAAACAGAGGGTCATCTCTCCTTGAAAAATAGAGTGATGTGGAGCTAGATATGTGAATTTAATCCTCTTCTTAAAGGAGTACATTCCAAATTTTGGGAAGATCAAGTAGCAGAAAATCTAAAGGTCAGAATACAGATTCCAAAGCAAACAAACCAGCAGTAACTTACTTTATCCCTAGAATCTTCCCTTGCTTTTTTGCCCTGTTCTTATGTTTTTGCCCTCCTCTTTAACCCTGTCCTCTGTGGGTTTCTCCTATGTCTAAAAAATTGGCTGTGGGCCAAGTATTTAGACATTTATGGAACCCTCACCACAGAAAGGGTTATCACATCTATAAACATGTTCAAAGAATTAAAGGAAAATATAGTATCAATGAAAACACAGATAGGCAATCTCAATCAGGAAATAAATTTTTAAAATAATATTTTTAAATGATAATTCTCAAGCTGAAGAATACAAATATTAAATTAAATCTCTGGATGAACACTACAGCAGTTTAGAGATGGTAGAAAAACAAAGAGAACTTAAAGACTGCAATTGAATTACCCAATCTGAAAAATAGAAAAAAAATAAGACTAAAGAAAAGTAAATAGAACCATAGAGTCCTATGGGACAATAAAAAGCAGTGTAACACATCAGTAGTTGGAATCACAGGATAGGAGAGAGAGAAAGGGGAAGAAAATATATTTGAAGAAATAATGGCTGAAAACTTTTAACATTTGATGAAAAACTTTAATTTACATATCTAAGAAGCTCAATAACTCAAGCAAGAAAAGCACAAAGAAATCCACTCCTAGACATATTGTAGTGAAACTGCTGAAAGTCAAAGACAAAGAGAAAATCTTGAAATCAACCATAGAAAAATTACCACATATATAGAATAAGAAGAAGAAGATTAAAAGCTGACTTCTCAGAAACTATGAAAGCCAGAAGACATTGGGACAACCTTTAAAGAGCTGAAGAAAAAAATGGTATTAACCAACAATTTTAAGTTCAGTGAAGCTTTTCTTTAAAACTGCAGGTTAAAAATTATATGAAAATCTCAATCACTGCAAAAACTAATAAAATTCAAAATTCAATCATAATTTTTTTAAGTCTTTACTAAGAATAGAAGATGATGGCTTTAATCTCATACAGAAAATGTTTGTACACAATGATGAAATAATGTAAGATTCCCTTTCCTTAGAGCAGTTTTAGGTTCATAGCAAAATTGAGAGAAAGTTCCTTTTCCCCTCCCCTTGCTAGAAACATGAGGGGAAATTTCTCTGATATTTACTGTGAAAATCTGTGTGAGCTCCTGGAGGTAAAACTACAAAAGAATGGGGCTCCCCTATTACTGGGGCCTTCTGGAGTTTTTAACTCTCAGATTTGTCTACACTGAGCCTCCAGCAATTCATTATTTATAGTTCAGGTTTTCCTACCACAACACTGGTTCCCACAGAGATTTCTGTTCCAGTATACGGTGATTCTCTGTATCCTCCTGTCTGTCTCTTCAATTTGGGGGCAGTCATCTGCCTTGTGACTTCACTTTTCTTATATAGCTAAGAAGAGTTGCTGATTTTTCAGTTTGTTTGGCTTTTTACTTGTTAGGACAGAGTAGTGACTTCTAGACTCCTTACGTGCAGAATTGAAAGTGTACTTTCCTTTTGAGATTGAGAACAAGACAATGATACCTGCTGTCACTGTTTCTATTCAACATTATATCGGTTGAGCAAGCCAGTTAAATAAAGGAAGGGGAATAAATACAAAGGATAAAATCGATAAATTGTACTACATTAAAATGACGAATTTCTGTTAATCTAAAACACCATTAAAGAGTGAAAATGCAAGTCACTGAGTGACAAAAAATATATAATTCTAGCCAAGGGCTCATATCCAGAATACATTAAAAACTTCTGCAAACCAATAAGAAAGAGAGATGACCACAATAGAAAAATGGACAAGAGACTTGAACAGGAAATTCAGAAAAGAGACTCCCAAATGGCTAACAAAGAGAAAAAAGGTTCTCAACCTCATTAGTAATCAGAAAATTGCAAATTAAAGGCACAGTGAGTTCTCACGATGTACTTATCAGAATGGCTAAAATGAAAACAATGAAAATTCTTACACTCTGTTGATAAGAATATAAATTGGTCAACAATTTGGAAAATCATTTGGCATTAGCTACCACGTTGAACATACACATATCCTATTACTCAGCAATTCCACTGTTAGGTATGTCCCCTCATGTGCTTCAGGAGATGTGCCAAATGTCCACAGTCACATTCACATTTCAGCCAAATACTGAAAACAACGCATGTCCATAGAAAGTAAATGGATAAAGAAGTTGTACTAATTCATTCAATTGAATAGAGTGTACCAAAAAGCAGTGAAAATGAAGAACTGTAGAAGCAATTAGGATTAGATGAACTAAAATTCCAAAGACAGAAGAGTCATTCCTAGGTGAGATATTGATCATGGTCACTGGCAATTTTCTTCCCTGGGGCATTTGCCAAATCCTGGTAGGAACTGAAAACAAAAGCCTGATTTGAGCAAAGAGACTATACTAGTACAAATGTAAACAGAGAGAGAAACCAGAAAGGGTTTGGTGGTTTGGATGAGCTCCTGCAATAGATTAAAAAACTACAGGAGCCCGGTTTTTAGCACAGCATATATTTTACTATATATGCAACTTGAACATGTTTTTGTATTTTCACACTTTATTTTGCTGGATTCTGTGCTAATATTTTGTTTAGGAATTTTTGAATATATGTTTTTGAATGAGACTGTCCTATAATTTTCTTTCATTATAATATCCTAGTCTGGTTTTAGCTTCAGAGTTTACTAGCCTCATGAAATGAGTTGAAGAGTGTTCACTCTTTTAATATCATCTGGAAAAGTTTTAAAGTGTTGCAATTCAGTCCTCCATGCAAACTGGATAGAAGTCACTAGTGAAAGTATAGGTGTCTACTATTTTCTTTGTGAGATTATGTTTTAACTGCTGCTTTAATAGTCATGTGAGTACTAAGGTTTCTTGTACTTTGAGTTTTGTGAAGTTATGTTTTCTTGGAAATTGTTCATTTTGTCTATGACCTTTTATTCATTGGCATATATTTGTTCACAGGAAACTCCTACTATATTTTAAATATCTGTCACACTTCCAACAACATCATTTTTCTTTGACTTGCCTTTTTATTGTGGACATTTTCAAACATACACAAAAGCAGAGAGATTAGTGCAAATCAAAATAGTCACCTTGGAACTGTTTCTGTCTTTTCATTTTGACTTTTGTGTGTCTTTTTCCTTTTGAGATACCTCTTAGTGACAGCATATCTTAAACCCTGTTTTTTCAAATCCAACCTGACAACATCTGTCTTCTAGTGGCGATTTTAGCCTCTTTTCTCCCTTTCTTCCTTTGTGAGTTTAATTTTTTAATTTCATTTTTTCTTTAAATTGTTTCAAAAATTACATACACTATTTATATTCATTTAGTTGTTAACCTTAAGATTTCAACATGCAAACTTATTTTAACATCTAAAATTGTTCAATATTTTTTTTTAGATCCTAAGCTATTTATTTATTTATTTATTTAACATCTTTATTGGAGTATAATTGCTTTACAATGGTGTGTTAGTTTCTGCTTTATAACAAAGTGAATCAGCTATACATATACATATATCCCCATATCTCCTCCCTGTTGCATCTCCCTCCCACCCTCCCTATCCCACCCCTCTAGGTGGTCACAAAGCACTGAGCTGATCTCCCTGTGCTATGCGGCTGCTTTCCACTAGCTATCTATTTTACATTTGGTAGTGTATATATGTCCATGCCACTCTCTCACTTCGTCCCAGCTTCCCCTTCCCCATGTCCCAAGTCCATTCTCTACATCTGTGTCTTTATTCCTGTCCAGCCCCTAGGTTCTTCAGAACCTTTTTTTTTTTTTTAGATTCAATATATATGCGTTAGCATACGGTATTTGTTTTTCTCTTTCTGACTTACTTCACTCTGTATGACAGACTCTAGGTCCATCCACCTCACTACAAATAGCTCAATTTCATTTCTTTTTATGGCTGAGTAATGTTCCACTGTATATATGTGCCACATCTTTATCCATTCATCTGTTGCTGGTAAAATTGTTCAATATTTTAAACCTCCTCCCAAACACAAATATTTTACCTTTAATTCCTATCATCTCCCCTTCATTTTACATGTTAATTTTGCTAAATATTTATATCTTAATTATCCAAATCATATATTAGTATTTATACCATCAAATGATTTTTTTCCAGATTTACCTATATATTTCCCAATTTCCTTGCTCATCAGTCCTCCTTGCCTCTCATAAATCTTGGAAATTTTACTTTCTTCTTCAAGAACATCATATGTATCAGCTTTAGTGACATATAATTCACATACTGTTTTAGTTTCCTGGGGTTGCCATAACAAATTACCACTTAAAGCAATATAAATTTATTCTCTCACAGTTGCAGAGGCCAGAAGTCTGAAATCAAGATGTTAGCAGGTCTTCACTTCCTCCAGAGGCTTTAGGGCAAAATCCATTTGTTGCCTCTTCCAGCTTCTGATGGCTTCCAGCATCCCTTGGCTTGTGGTGGCATAACGCATTCTCTGACTCCATCTTCACATGGTCTTCTCTCTATGTCTCTGTGTGTCTTCTCCTCTTCTTATAAGGATACTAGTCATTGGATTTGCAGCCCATCTTAAATCCAGGATAATTTCATCTTGAGAACTTTATCTAATTACGTCTGCAAAGACCCTATTTCCAAATTAGCTCACATTCTGAGGTTCCAGGTAGACATGAATTTGCGGGGGGGGGAACATTATTCAACCCTCTACACATATCATGCAATTCACCCATTTGTACACAATTAAGAGTACAATACAACAGGTTTTCGGATATTCAGAGTTTTGCAACCATCACCACAATCAATTTTAGCACATTTTTCTCACTCCTTAAAAGAAACACTGTATCCTCAAGTACATCTCCTAAGTCTTCCTTTAGTGAGTGCCTAGTGGATGCATTTTTTTTCAATTCTCTATGTCTGAAAATGTCTTTATTTTCTCTCTTAAAAATTTAGCATAGGTTACAGTTCTAGATTGATGTTTATTTTGCCTCAACAGTTTAAATAAATTTCTCCACCACATTCTGGATCTGTTATTATTGTTAAGAAGTCTGCTATTAGTCTGTCTTTTTTTTTAGTAGCATCTGTCCTCTCTGTTTTTAAAATTTTCTCTTTACTTTTAGACTTCTGTCACTCTACCATGGTTTATCCAAGTATGATTGGAATTTGTTGTGATTACTGAATCTCTAAATTTGTGTGTTTCATCACATTTAAGAAATGATCAGCCATTATCTTTTCACATATTGCCCTTTTCCATTTTTCCTACTCTGCCCTTCAGGAGATTTACATTGGGGGTGGGGGGGAATTAACTTCTGGTTAGCTTAACAGATTGCTGTGTTCTGGTCCCTCTTATAGTGGAGGGACTTTCTGGGACAACACTCTGATGACAGTCAGCCAACTACAGATATGTGTAATTAGTCACTGGAGAAACCGGAGAGACATGAATTCCTCAGTATAAATCCATTTAATGCCACTGAGAGAAAACTCAAAACCCATGCCTTACTGAGAATGGTGGGTACATTAAGCCATAATTTCCTATTAAAGCCTGTGTTGCTATATCATAAATGAAGAGAATTGTGTTACTTATAAAAGGAACTGGAAATAATTGCTTAGCCTATAGATGAATATTAGGTTTGGCAACTGATCTCTATTGATTATTTCCCTAAATGTTCCAAGTAAAGGTGCTTTGGAAATCTCATCAATCAAACTGCTGTTTTCAAAGAAAACACACGACATTAATTGAGCAATTACTGTAGCCAATATCCCAGTATATAATTCTAGTTAGTTAGTGCCAGTTAATTATGGTTTTTGACAATATTTCTCTTTCAGTGAGCAATACTCAGGCTCAAAATAAGACATTATCTTATTCATTATGCCGGAAATGAATTCCTAGAATAGACGATTAAAATAAACTGCTACAAATCCAACTGTCTAAATGGAAGTTACGTCTTTGTTATAAACCTTACTCAGGATATTTGGAAGCTATAATTTGAAAAACAGAAATCAAATATGTCCGAGGGCAACAGTCCATTTATGAGAACATTTTTACATACACACTTGAATTTTCTCCCCCTACATAATAAAAGATACTAAGATATTTACATATGTTTGGCAGAAGTTATTGCTTTTTCTTCTGCATTTTCCCTTCTCCCTTTCCAAGAAGGTAGACAGGCTCTTTCTAATATCCTTCCCTCAGCGTGGTGGCCGCTGCCAGGGTTGCCCACAGAAGTCCCTAAGCAGATTTAAATGGGAAACTCAAGGAAAGTCTATGTGCTGGCAAAGCAACCGTTCCAAGGCCTGGAACCCAGATTTCTGATCCGGTTCACGTGGTTTGCGAGGGAGGCTGAAGTATTGCCTTTTATGGTAACCTGTTGCTTCTAGAGGCTGCTGATGTGGCTGGAAATATAAAAGGCAGCGAACCTATCTCCAACCTGGCAGACATTTCCTTTTTCAGGGGCTGCTAAGACCCCAGAGATTGGGTGTGCATCCGCCTGCCACAAGGGGGCAGTGGAGAGCTGCACCTACACATTTGTGTCGTTGTCTGTGTGTTTATACTCTGCTTTTATTCTGCGTCAGGAGTAAACAGAGTCCAAGTTATAGTCTTACCTATCCTCAAGCCCGAACCCGACTCCACGTGGATATTTGTAGGGCTGGAAGGTAATCTTTGGTGAAGGTCTGTACTCATCAGATATATTATGCTGGTTCTCCTGGAGTCCCTTTGGGGGGGGGGGGTGCCTCTGTGTCTGTGTTGGGATTGGGACATGTATCTTGGCGGGGTGGGGAGCAGTTTGGAAGGAGAGGGAGTTCAAAAAGATCTACATCCTGCTCCCTGGCAAAGGCCCAGAGAGTGGCAAGCCCAGACAGGAGTTTTGTTCAACAGATGGCACCAAATAATGGAATTGATGAATTTCAAGGGTCCATGGGTGCTTGGGTCATGAGGGTATCCGTAAAAACCACAATGGACTAGAGTTTCGAGACCCTGCCTTTGTTTTCTAAGTACCACGTAAACCTCTGAATTCCTGCCTGATCCTAGAAAGAGGAGAGTCACAATCGGGATTGATACCGCATTTTTCAGCCAATTCTCAGAGTGGAGAAACCACGTTAGGGTTTAAGTTGATTTGAAGGAAATAAAGTAATGCGCTATTCTTACAGATTTGGCCATGTGGTTTAAGATTAATACTTACTATATATGGAATGTATTTATAATTTATCTTTCAAGCTGACAAAATTTCAAAAATATTATCTATCAATTTCTTATAAAACACACACACACCCCCAAAGGCATATACACATATGCACATCCACCCAGGCACACATGTCCCTTATTCTGTTTCTCTTTCATGAGCGTGTGGGTTACTTTTCATATATTTCTCATTTTCCATGGTATCAGATTTAGTATGGCCTTCACCGCCATGATTGTGACTCTCCTGTCTACCTTTTTCTCTTTCTTCGGAATAGACTCTGCAGATGCAGTAAATCCACTCTGTCCTTCCCCTCACCTCCTTCATCCACCAAGAACCATTGGTAACTGGCTCCACTGTCTTCATCTTTGGCTGAAGTGTAGTAAGAGTTGCTATATCTCCTCTTCTGCACGATTTTCCCTTCTTTTGAAACGGTACACTTTTTCTTTCCCACTTAAAAATTTTAAATAGTTAACCCGTAGATTGAACATATGCAGACTTCTTTTACAAGAAGCTTCGTAGTGAAGTGAAAGATATAAGAATGTATAGTTCACGGTAATAGCAGATAGAGGAACAAGATAATTTTGGCCCAGGAGAGACAGGAAAATGCTTCTCCTCAGAAGCAAAGAAGTCGGAAGAGTAAGAGGCATTGAATATGTAAGAAAGAAATGGATAATTAAAGAGCTCGTACAGCAGATAAGAGGGAGTGGCATCAACGGTACCTTGGAAAAGAAGGGACATTTTAAAATTAGAAAAAAGAAGAGACGATCACTAAATACAGAGACAATTTGATGTAAACTTGAAGGAAGTTGATGGAGTTCATATCACTCACCTTACTCTTCTCAACAGAGTAGGAGATACTGTCACTGGCTGAGAATAAGATTAGAGCTTAAGGAGTTGAAAAGGTTTGAAATAACCGCTCTGGGAAATTACGAAGAAATAATAATAACAACAATAACCATAACAATAAAGATAACAATAATGGCATTGTAATATAATAATTGCAGTCTTCTCTTTAGCCCTCTAATTAACCTCAGCTTCTGTCAGATTCTTCCACTTCCTCCAGCTATATTCCTACTTCTAGGGCCTTTGCTCGTCTGCCTCAGGCCTGTTGGCCTCATTTGATTTGGTCTTTCCATCCATTAGCTCTTCTACACTTTTTTCCCCTCTTCCTTTTCTCCTCTATTCACAAAGCCACATCCACTGTTTCTTTTTTGTCTGCAAGAGCGCCCTTCTTATTTTCTTGCTACATTACGCCCAATTCCACCTTTACTTTCCCTTACATCCCTTCCAAAATCCACAACTTGCCTATATTAATTCCTGAAATGAAATCTACTATTTTTCCCCTTCCTTTCAAGCCTCAAGTGGCTTCTCTCCATTCATTTGGTAGCTGTTACCATCTCAGTTGTTCCATTTGACCTTCCACTTTACATTCGTAAAGCTAGGCCAGCTCTTCCTACCTCCTCGTTTCTTCCCAGGGTAATCATGAGCATTTATATAACTAGTCCTCTTTTCTCAGAGGTTACCACAGTCCCGTCTCTTAAAGAAGACACTGGAATATACCTTTCCTCTATCAAAACACTCCATATTTGACAGCTAGGTAATTTCTTGAGCCACAGTGAAAGAACATTTAACCTTAAACCTTTTCTATCTAAAACAATATCTACCTTCTTCTGCCCTGCCACAGTTATTTTATTCAAACTGGTCTCCCACTTTTCCTGAGACTAGTGATTTCCTTAAACAGGCCTTAGCAGCTCCTATAATCAGCCTTTCCCTTCCCAAGATAAAGAAGTATCTTCACACTTGGCTGACTAAGTGAATTGCCTCATAAATCCTCTAGCAGACTGTAATTTCCACACCCCTGAAAGCAACGGGGAAAATATAAATCCAGACTACAGTCCATCTGGGCTTGCTGGCTGTGCCCTGATGGACTTCTTCCTCAGCTGAGTCTGTGGCAGACTAAAGATGGTTTCAAATTCTCCGATACTCCTCTCATCAAAAGATCGGATCTATATCCCCATTCCTTGAATGTGGTTGGTTCTGTGACTGCGTAGACAAGTAGCATACGGCGGGAGTGACACTATGTTAGTCTATGGACCCAGGCCTTAAGAGACTGAAAGCTTTCACTTCCTCTCTCTTAAAAGATTCACTCTTGGCACCCAGAGCCACTAGGTAAAAGAGGAGAGACCAAGTGGAAAAGCCTGAGGCCATATCGAGGAGAAGGACCCAACAGAGGTCAGCCTTCCAGCCATACCTACTAAGCCGCCAGGTGTGCTAGGAAAGCCTCTAACGTAGACCAGGCACTCTGCATAACACTGAGTAACCCCCAGTCTACACCACGTGGAGCCAAAGCTTGTCTAAATTCCCAAGTCATGTAATATATAAAATTAAGATTTTCTTTTTTTTTATTATTATTTATTTGGTTGCATCAGGTCTTAGTTGCAGCACACGGGGTCTTTGTTGCAGCATGCAGGATCTTTCGTTGTGGCACGCAGTCTCTTCGTTGCAGTGCGTGGGCTTCTCTCTAGTTGTGGTGCGCGGGCTCCAGAGAGCGTGGACTCAGTAGTTGTGGTGCGTGGGGTCTAGAATGCGGGGCCTGGAGCACGTGGGCTTAGTTGCCTCGCAGCATGTGGGATCTTAGTTCCCCGACCAGGGATCAAACCCACATCCCCTGCATTGGAAGGAGGATTCTTAACCACTGGACCACCAGGGAAGTCCCCTAAAATTAGTATTTTCTGAAGGTACAGAATTTTGGGGTAATTTGTTATGCAGTGATAAAGAAACAATGTCTATATGGGCACACCCAAACACCACTCATACACAAAGAGATGAAGCTCATTTGTTCTTCAATGATCTTAGAATATAGTGTTATCCCCATTTTACATATAGAAAAAAAAAATAGCAGTAACACTATTGGAGTCAGTATAATGTGAGGTTAAAAGTGTGAATGTTGGACCCTCCTGCACTGTTGGTGGGAATGTAAATTGATACAGCCACTATGGAGAACAGTATGGAGGTTCCTTAAAAAACTAAAAATAGAACTACCATAGGACCCAGCGGTCCCACTCCTGGGCATATACCCGGAGAAAACCATAATTCAAAAAGATACATGCACCCCAGTGTTCATTGCAGCACTCTTTATAATAGCCAGGACATGGAAGCAACCTAAGTGTCCATCGACAGATGAATGGATAAAGAAGATGTGGTACATATATACAATGGAATATTACTCAGCCATAAAAAAGAACAAAATATGCCATTTACAGCAATATGGGTGGACCTAGAGATTGTCATACTGAATGAAGTAAGTCAGACACAGAAAGACAAATATCATATGATATCACTTATATGTGGAATCTTAAAAAAAGTGTTCACATGAACTTATTTACAAAACAGAAGTAGAGTCATGGATGTAGAAAACAAACTTTTGGCTACCAGGGGAGAAATGGGGGGAGATATAAATTGGGAGATTGGGATTGACATATACACACTACTACATATAAAATAGGTAACTAATAAGAATCTGCTGTATAGCACAGAGAACTCAATACTCTGTAATGGCCTATATGGAAAAAGAATTAAAAAAAAAAAAAAAGAGTGGATATATGTATATGTATAACTGATTCTCTTTGCTGTGCACCTGAAACCAACACAACATTGTAAATCAACTATACTGCAATTAAAAAAATTTTTTTTTAAAGTGTGAATGTTAGAATCAGGTTATCTGGTATTGAAGCCCACCTTTGTCACTTACCAGTTGTGTAAACTTCTGAAGCTGAATTGAGCTTCAGATAGCGTCTAAATGAGCTTGTCACATTGAATTATAGACCATTAAAAGTAGAAGGGATCCTGAGATCATTTAGTCCAGTGGCTTTCAAACCGCACTCCTAGGAGCCCCCTTAAGGGAAAGAGTGGAGGGAAATGGATAGAGCTCAACCTCACCCGCACTCTTTTGATAAAAGCAACTACCCCTTTACGTGTGTTATGTATGTATTTGGCTTCCAGATAGAATTTCCGTTCAAAAATTGCTACTAAAACAAAATAAAGTACTAAAATACATACATATATTCTAATCTAATCCCAAAACCCCCAAATTCAAAGATAAGGAAAATGTCATGGAAATTGACTTCTGCCTGGAACCCTCTTTTCTACTCTCTTCACATCCCCCTGCTCAGCCCTCACGTCTCAGACTAGACCTTACTTCCTTCAGAAAGACTTCTTCTACTGTGGATGTCCACGTCCATCACTGTTTCTGTGTTTTTCCCAACTTCTTTATCAAAGTGCTTGCTGCTATTTTCCATGAATTCCAAGATGCACATATTTTCATATTTTTACATTTCTGAAATGAGGAGGTATCATATAATTGATAACATCTTACAGTTATTGCCAGCCAGGTGGCAGTTATGACACAGTTGTGTGAAAACTTTCTGCTGGGAGCTTCTGATATAAGGTAATTGAAAAAGCATCAAAGTACCTGAGATTCTTTGAAATGCAAGCTCTTTGTAATGTAATTGCATATTTAGTTTGTCTCTTCTACTGGGTTGGAAGCTACAAAGATACAAGTCTTTCTTCCTCACTCATTTTTTTTTTTTCATGTCTTAACATCAAGGTTTTTCTTTTTTTGAATTTTTGAATTTATTTTATTTATTTTTTATACAGCAGGTTCTTATTAGTTTAAGTTTCCAATCCGTAACTACATGCTCAGCGAATATTTGTGGAATTGTCCAAGTAGATTTTACTTCTTGTTCTAAGAATTAAGAAATTGATAAAATGTTTAAATAGAAATAACAATAACATTTTAATCTTTTTACAATTTAGGCTCGTATTTCCAGTGGGTGAAAGTCTTTTTTATAGATTAGATATAATTACTTTAAGGCTAGTTTAGTATTTGACAGAGAAAAATGCAATATTGTACAGAGAAACTGGTATCTTCAAACACTGCTAGTGGTTTTGCAAATTGGTGCCAACTTTAAAAACTGACTGATCAACTTAAGTAAAAAGAAAAATTGAAGGGATTATTGTTGAAGGGATAGTTGAACTACCAAAGGGCTATTCTGTGTGGAATACAGGACTGAGGTTGTATGCCAGGGTCACCTGGAGCCAGTGCTACTCACAGACAGTGGCCGGGGAGAAAGAGCTCTTCTGTGATTCTCAAAAAAGAATCTTCTTTAACAAATGCCAGCTAAGAGAAAGAATGATAGAATTAGAAAATCATCATTTTATAACCCACGATTTATAAATTCATTCAGCAAAGATCACCAGTTATCACTAACTAGTTGTATTGCTTATAATCTTGTTGGAAAAGACTATATCCATAAATCTCATGTCGCTCCCACAAATTTCTTAATAACAAAGAAAGAAGAATATATTTTTACAATGGAGAGATGTGGAAGACATCACTTTAAACAGGTAATCAAACTTGCTTCACCAATAATAGGACACTTGACATTTACCTCTAGATATGATCAAACAGAAGTATAAAGCATGACCTATGTAGTATACGTGACAAAAATTTTATTTTGCTTTTACAGTGGAAAAAAATTAAGTAGAAATGAAATTTTTTAATGCATATTTCTTTTTTTAAAAATATCACTAGACAGTCACAACAATATAAAGTATTTCAGTAATTTTACATAATCCCTCCCTGAAGATACATTAACATCTGAAAATACTTTTTTCATAGTGCTTTTCCTCTAAATTACTCTATTCATCATCATCTGCATATATGCTTTGGAAAAATGTTTGGAAAATAACAAATCCAGTTGGCACTGAACTAGCCACTTTTATTTCAATAAAAACAAGTAACCAAATAATTGATATTAAATATTCCTCTTGAATTACAGTATTTATTTTGGAATGATGGGTGTGTTTATTGCAGATTCAATGTCTGCTCAGTTTAATAAAATGTATTTTTTTTTAATTCCTCATCAGGCAATGACTAAGTTGTTTTGTACAAATATACTCACTGAGAACAGTTAGAAAAGATAAACTAAACATAAAATATATTTTTGAGGCATCAAATAACTAATGATACAGAGAGAAATTGAAAGGCTCAGATCTGTGATTGGAAGAAACCCCAGAGAGGTGAGTCTGGCATTTGAGGCTGCTTTTTCCTTACAAGAGACTGATCATTTTTAAAGTGCCAATTAACCAAGAAAAGGTAATGATTCTAATTTGTATGCACCTAGAAAAGATCTCAAAATATATAAAATCATTAAACAACAAAAGTTTTGAGAATATTCAGTTTGTTAATATTGGTCAAAAATTAATACTTTCTACATTTTATTACTTTAGTAACCATAAACTAATGAAAAGATCTCATTTAAACTATAAAAAAGAAGAAAGCCAACTTCAAGATTTTGCAAATTTAATTTGTAATTATATTGCAATACAATCCCATTACACGGGTTACTTGAAAGAAAAAAAAAATCCACACTTTGTCAAAATCTCCAAATGGCTGCAAAAATCTTATTTACTTAATTATAACAACACTCTTCAAGGCATATATACTCTCTTTCTTCTTAATTTTAAGAACAAACATATGTTTGTAGCCCATGATGTTTAGAGTGAGGCCATCCTCATGAATTGAAAGAAAGCATATCTTGAGTCTCCTACTTGATATTTAAGTCTTGGCTGAACATCTTCAGATAATGGCATATGTTAATTTAGTAGAATCTTGGAAATTTCAGCTAATAAAAAGCAGTCAGGAAGCAGACACCTGGGCAGGGTCTGGAGTTCAGGCCATGGGTGAGTAAGAATAGAAGTGCTAAGCCAGCAGGGCAATTTCTGATCCAAATCCACAGACTTTTTTTTTTTTAACAGACTATTTTGTTCCCACTCTGTATAGGTGGCCATGGGCCCACTGGCTTTCAACATCATAAGAAGCCCTGACAGCGTAAAATTTATGAGGACTATTTTATTCCCCAAGTATAAAACACCTAGGGAACTGAAGAATTTGGAATTGGAATATTTCAGATTTGAAATCCAATTTAGTTTTAAACTCCATTTCTGTACCCTTACTTGTTAAAACTCCTTTGTTTATATTCAAATTTTGGTATCCAAATAACCCACATGATATTGGCTCTAAAACAAACTCCTGAGCTTCTGCATCCAGGAAGGATGTTTAACAGACTCAGACAGGAATTACCATGGTATTACTCTTCTTGCCCAGAGGGAGATCTTTTGCAGTTCAAACTCAAACTGCAAATTACTTTTCTTTCCCTCACAAAATAAGTGAAATAAATCCCCTCACATTGCAACACGCAGGTAGAATACAGAGGCAACAGAGAGTATTTTTTAAAAAGCCAAAAGTTGCGTTCCAGCAAATGAAAATGGAAGCCACTTCCAGGGAATAATTAGAATTATCGGAAGGCATTTAGCAGAAAGTCCGGATAGAAGCCACCTCCTTTAAAAATAGTTAAAGTGTTTCTGTACTTAGTGAACTCAGAACAATAATAAAAAAAAATTTTTTTAACCCTCTGTAATTGGTAATTAAGGCACAGACTCAAGGATATCACTTTCCTAGCACAGATAGGCACAAGGCAGGAGGCATATGTCAGAACAGCACAGATAACCCAAGAAAAGAAACCAAGATCAGAGGTAAATATATAACTTCACTTGGCTCTAAGCTTTAGCAGTGACTTAAAAAGGAAGATATGAATATTAATTTCACAATTCATTATTCATGATTAATTATTAACTCTACAGAGCACTTTATATAGTCCTCCTCCAAAAATGTAGGCTTAGCCATTTTTAATTAATTTCTCTTTTTGCTGATGAGACTTTTCAGATTAAGAACCCTCCAGCCATTAGGGTTATTATGACTAAATAGACCCACTTCTTTATTTTGGTCAAGACACTGCTGCCCAGAGAAGCAAACCAGGTAAGCAAGCAGGGACCTGATCATACACATTGGGACACCAGGGGGAGGAATGGAGAATGCAATACATTTCAGGTTGTTTGGGTGTGCGTGCAAGGCTCTTCCATTGCACACCAGACACTAGACCTATAGCAACTAAGCTAGTTCAAATCTCCGCCAAATGCTGATCCTGAAGCTTTAAATATACTTCTTGACCTGATTAAGGATTGTCGTTGTTGTTTAACTCTCCTTTGAGCCCGTATTCACCTCCAGCTCCTCTCCTATGACTCTTCTCCTTTATGCAGGATGTTGATAAGTTGACAGATTGGAGTAAGCTGAAGAGTAATATGAGAGATGCGGAAAAGGATAAAGACAGAAGGCAGGCAAATCTCAACAGACGTTTTGTACGTAGGGAGCCTCAAACCCAATCTGCCGTGCTGTGATTTGACATGGCTGCATTCTTCTGCTTAAGGCCACACAGACTGCCTCCAAAGACTCATCAATACATCAATACATATTCTCTTCCTCTCTCTCTCTTTTTTCCTTCAATGTACTCTTTAACTCACTCTAAGATACAGAGTGTTGATGTTAGAAGAATGAAACCACTGTAAAACCACAGCATAACAGGAAGGAACCAGGGAAATATATCTCATCTCTCTCGTCTCTCATTGGCTGAGCCCAACATCAAGCTGAGGCAACTCATAGAAATGAGTTCCCCAGGGCACAGAACAGCGTGAAGAAGGGTGGAAAGACAAATGGAGAATATCCAGCACACTATTCTTTCCTGGTTTTTCTGGTTTTCTCCTAATTTGTCTGACAACCTTTCTCAGTCTCTTTAATAATTTCCCTTTCTCCTGTCTGGCCATTAAATGTTGGAATGTTCTCAGCCCTAGGTCCTTTTGTCTTCTCACTTCACAGCGTCCCCTCAGGGGAGCTCATCCATACTTATGAATGCAATTAGCACCTATATATACAGCAGTGATCCACCAATCCAGCAGTGATGACAATTACAGTGTAAATGCAGCCCAGATCACTCTCCTGAACCTGAGACCTGCACGTCCAAATGCCTACTGGATGTAGCCGGTTAAATGTCTCAACTCAAATTGTCCACAACTGCCTTTATGATTTTCTCCTCCAGATGGACTCTCTTCCAGTTTCCCCTCTCTGTGAGTGACTGAAGTAGTCAGAAAGTTCAGTTCCAGAATCCTCTCCTTTACACTTCATACACAGTACATTACTATGCCAATGAATATGCCTTGGAAAATCTCTGACATCCCTCCACTACTGTTTATATCCACCACCACGATCCTGGGATCTTCATCTGCACCAGGACTGTCATTGCCCATCTCACTCCCACTTCCACTCTAACCTGTTTTCAACATAGTGGCCGAGGTGATCTTTAAAAATAAGCATAAGTCTGGCCATTCCACTGTCACAATGTAAAGCCTTCAGTCATTTCTCTCAGCCTACTCATCAGAATCTTTATCCTGATCTACAAGGCCTCCTCCAAATCCTCTCCCACCCTATTTCTTCTCACTGTCTGTGCTCTTGTCAAACTGCCCTCACTTCAGTTCCCTTTCCGAGGCTCTTCCTACCAGAGGAGCTTTGTGGATGGCTCCCTCTGCGTGAAATGCTCTCCCCATCCAAAACTCACTCCTACTCACTCCTTCGTCAGCATAATTCCAACTCACCTCACACAAGCTGGAATTTTTCTGGGACAAAGCCTTCCTGCTCCCCCCACCCCTCCCTGCTTCAACCTGATAAGCTCTTTCATAGCCCCATGTACCTTGCCTTCATAGAACCTACCTCATTTCTAATTTTAAATGTATTACGAGGGGTGGGAGGTGATTATCTCCTACCCTCAGTAGACTGTAAGATCCCTGTGGACAGGCCTGTGTCTGCTTTTGCTTATCACTGCATTCACAGTACTGTGTATGGTACAGGATTGTCTTAGTGCAGGATGCTCTAACAGAATACCATAGAGACTGGGTGGGTTAGAAAGCACAGACATTCATTTCTGACAGCCTAGAGCATGGGAAGTGCAAGGTTAACGTGCTGGCTGATTCGGTGTCTGGCGAGAGCCCTCTTCTTGGTTTGTAGCCTGCAGTCTTCTCGCTGTGTCCTCACGTGGTGGCAGATGCTCCCTGGAGTCTCTTTTTTGAGGACGCTAATCCCATTCATGAGAGTAGAGCCCTCCCAAAGGTCCCACTTCCAAATACCATCAATTTGGGGATTAGGTTTCAACATATGGATTTGGGGGGTGGGGCATATACATTCAATCTATAGCAGCGATCAACAGACATATTTGTTCAGTGACAACATGGAGAGATAACTGGATGAGTGAATAAACAAATGAATGAATGGAAATTGTCAATGCTAATCCTACAGCTAAAAAGCACTGTGATTCCAGCTGGGAGGTCTTGGGTGGAGGCTAATAGTACAAGACTGAGACATGAAATAGAATGTAGAAACAGAATTCTTAATGATTTCAAGATTTGTGTAAATTATAAAGTCTATTCGAGCCATCCCTTGGGTGGGTCCTGCCTCAAGGCATTCTGGGACCTCAACATCCCAGGCCAGAAGAAAAGGGGAGGAAGCCAGGGCCAGAGAGAATCTCACCTCCTCTATAGCACACATTAGTGTAGGGCCTGCTGTGAGGTGAAGAGCTCAGGAAAACAGTCCAAGCTGCTGAGATGAACGCTTGGATGCTCAGAGTTAACGGAGAGGTCAATACGGAGCTCAGTTTCTGTTACAAAAAGCTGTCTTGCAGGAGTTTGCCATACCTGTCCACTCAGTTACAAAGACTTTCCAATCAGATAACACACAGGAGAGGCTGGCAAGTTGAGGGCAAAGAAACTGGTCAAACCGGCCGTCTTTACATGGCTGAGCGCTCTCATTTCAAGGAATCCATTTTGTGCATCTTAATGTTCCCACGTGGATGCCAGCATTCTTTTCTCCACTTCCAAAATGTTTTGGAGCTGTCCTGTAAACCCAGCCTAGAATTCAAAATAATCTGCAACATTATTTTTAGGAAGAAAACATACCGTTCATCATTCGATAACCTAAAGTGAATAAAAATAATTAAGAAATATGTTTTGGAAGTATTCTAGTTCATCTCTTCCGTATCTGAATATAACATACTACCAGGGTGAAAGACAAAACCTACAGCTACAACTATAATACATAAGGTTGAATTGTGAGCCTGAGAAGCTACCAAGGATATATGGAATTAGGAGTTTTTTTTAATGCCAGGGAGACTGTTATTATCCTACATCAGATAAATTGTGTTTTATCTATCTTCAGAAGATATCAAGCCTCAGACACCCTAGCAAGTTGGGCATTATTTGTTTGTGGTGTGTTTGCTTGTTTGTTTCACTTTTAGAGCTTTTCTCCATTTTTTAAATGTATGTGGTCGTCCTATCTCGGTGCAGTTGTTTTCGGTTATTTGTAGAGCCCCATGCAGCACGCATACAAAGGAAAGAAAGAACAGAGCCAGGTAATGCCTTCCCTCAGAGGCATGATAATGCCAGGGCTCAGACTTGACTTGCAGTTTTCCAAACTCGTCTGTTTCCAATGGCAACTGTGAAATACAACCAGCAGAGTGTTTCACATTTAGATTGCTTTTGTCGGTGAGTTGCATAATTAGATTAAATGTGCTTAATCTCTCTGAGAGCTAAAACATGGAAAGATTTCATTTGATGAAAGGAAAAAAAAAAAAACAGTGGAAAATATTTGAAACTGAAGCATTTGTGGATTTCTAACATCAATACATAGTGTCCTTTCCTGTTTTGGTTTCAGAGGTTGCAGACTGGAACTGCTGCCTCTAAATGGTGAGGTTTATAGAAAAATTAGTTGTGGTTGCTTCTTAAAATCAGAGCCAGAAAAAAAAAAGGGGGGGGATTGCATCGTAATATCTTTCATTATAGGGTTAGGGAAAGAAAACAAAGTTGTCCCATTCAACAAACCTTTTTGAGGACCTGTGATGCCAAGGCATCGTGTTTGGCCTGGTGGGGGAGATATGAACCAGACAAATCCTGCCTCTCTGAGTTTGCAACCAATTAAGGAGAATTTGACTGTTAAAAATAATAAATAGCATTAACAGTGACTATTTTGTGTGTCTTAAGATTGTCAGATTCCTCTGTGCTGACAGGTTCAGAGAAGACTTCTTGGGAGAAAATGTCAGTTGAACGGAGCCTTAAAAGAAATGAGCAAATGCATGGAAGCAAGAAGCACAAACGCCATACAGTATCTGCCCTTGTCTAAAAGTCCACTGAAACAATGATCAAAGTACCCATTTTGAAAATGGCAAGCAGCTTTTCTGAGTGTTTAAACTCTCAGGTTTATCTCCAACAAGGACTGACTGTCTTTCTTTCTTCCTTCCTTCCTTCCTTTCTGGTTGCAAGTAACCAGATTTCAGTTACTGGAAATCCAGCTCAAACTGGATTAAACAATACAGGGAATTTATTGTCTCACATAACTGAAAAAGTCCAGAGTAGGTTTTGTTTCAGAAGTTTGATCCAGTAATTAAAACAATGTGAGTGGAATGTAGTTGCTACCCCTCATTCCTCAGCAGTATTTCTTCAGTGGTTCCTCCATTCTCAAAAGACATTCTTCTTGGCATTTCAAGAAGGTCTCCAGGCCACACGTTTCCGACAGGAAAGGGAAAGTCTGCTTCTCACAGTTGGAATCCCAGAACTTAGTCTTATTTTTCCTTCTGGTTGGCATAGCTTATCAGTATCCACTTGGGCTATTATGCTGACTGGCTTAAGAAGAACAAGGACCACAGCGATCCACCCATGGATGGGAATTTTGAAATATTTTTAGAAAAGAGGAAGGGAGGAATGGATGGAGCAAGGCAACAACAGGTGAACATATTATACTGGCTATACTGAGGTATAGTATCTGAATCTAACTGAGTAACCCAGTAAGCCAATGCGAATGCAAATGGGAGATGTTAATTTTTAGAGTTTATTAAACATTTTAATATGAACACCAAAACGTTAATGGTGATAGGGTTTCCGGTTATGTCTATTTTTGTTATAGTGTTATATATAGTTCAGATTATTTACAAAGTAATATATAAACAGTGAAAAATATGACAATGCACATTTGACTCTTGTACATCCAAAGGTATTTTGTTCTGGTTGTGATGTAGGTGGCAAATTAAAGTTGTTGACTTATTCACAACGTTGCCTCAAGAGTAAAATTTTTTTTTAATTAATTAATTAATTTATTTATTTATTTATCTTTATTTCTGGCTGAGTTGGGTCTTTGTTGCTGTGTGCAGGCTGCACACGGGCTTTCTCTAGTTGCGGCGAGTGGGGGCTACTCTTCGTTGTGGTGCGCAGGCTTCTCATTGTGGTGGCTTCTCTTGTTGCAGAGCATGAGCTCTAGGCCCGTGGGCTCAGTAGTTATGGCACACGGGCTCAGTAGTTGTGACTTGCAGGCTCTAGAGCACAGGATCAGTAGTTGTGGCGCACGGGCTTAGTTGCTCCGCGGCATGTGGGATCTCCCCGGACCAGGGCTCGAACCCGTGTACCCTGCATTGGCAGGCAGATTCTTAACCGCTGCACCACCAGGAAAGCCCAAGAGTAAAACTTGATCTATTCACTCTTGCATGCTGAATAACCACAAGCAAAATACGCTATTTTTTATTGAAGTATAGTTGATTTACAAGGGTGTGTTAGTTTCAGGTGTACAGCACAGTGATTGAGATATAAAATATGTATTCTTTTCCCTTATAGGTTATTACAAAATATTGAGTATAGTTCCCTGTGCTATATAGTAGGTCCTTGTTGGTTATCTATTTTAAATATAGCAGTCTGTATATGTTAATCCCAACTTCCTAATTTATCCCTCTCCCACCTCTTTCCCCTTTGGTAACCATAAGTTTGTTTTCTGTGTCTGTAGGTCTGTTTCTGTTTTGTAAATAAGTTCATCTGTGTGTGTAAATAAGTTCAGTGTGATACACCACATTAACAACTTGAAAAATAAAGACCATATGATCATCTCAATAGATGCAGAAAAGCTTTTGTTAAAATTTAACATCCATTTATGATAAAAACTCTCCAGAAAGTGGGCATAGAGGGAACATATCTCAACATAATAAAGGCCGTTTACGACAAACTGACAGCTAACATCATACTCAACAGTGAAAAGCTGAAAGCATTTCCTCTAAGATCAGGAGCAAGACAATGATGCCCACTCTCACCACTTTTATTCAACATAGTATTGGAAGTCCTAGCCACGGCTATCAGAGAAGAAAAAGAAATAAAAGGAATCCAAATAGGAAAAGAGGAAGTAAAACTGTCACTGTGTGCAGATGACATGATACTATACATAGAAAATCCTAAAGATGCTACCAGAAAACTGCTAGAGCTCATCAATAAATTTGGTAAAGTCACAGGATACAAAATTAATACACAGAAATCTCTTGTATTTCTATACACTAACAACAAAATATCTGAAACAGAAATTAAAGAAACGATCCCATTTACCATCACATCAAAAAGAATAAAATACCTAGGAATAAACCTACCTAAGGAGGCAAAAGACCTGTACTCCAAAAACTATAAGGCACTGATGAAAGAAATTGAAGACAACACAAACAGATGGAAAGATTTACTGTGTTCTTGGATTGGAAGAATCAATATTATCAAAATTATACTATCAAAGGCAATCTACAGATTCAATGCATTCCCTATCAAATTACCAATGCCAGTTTTCACAGAACTAGAACAAAAAATTTTTTAATTTGTATGGAAACTCAAAAAGACTCCAAATAGCCAAAGCAATCTTGAGGGAAATAAATGGAGCTGGAGGAATCACGCTCCCTGACTTCAGACTGTACTACAAATCTACAATAATCAAAACAGTATGGTATTGGCACAAAAACAGAAATAAAGATCAATGGAACAGGAAAGAAAGCACAGAAATAAATCCACGCACCTATGGTAAATTAATCTATAACAAAGGAGGCAAGAATATACAACAGAGAAAAGACAGTCTCTTCAATAAGTGGTGCTGGGAAAACTGGACAGCCACATGTAAAAAAATTAGAACATTCTCTAACACCATATACAAAAATAAGCTCAAAATGGATTAAAGACCTAAATGTAAGACCGGATACTATAAAACTCCTGGAGGAAAACATAGGCAGAGCACTCTTTGGCGTAAATTGCAGCAATATCTTTTTGGATCCATCTCCTAGAGTGATGAAAATAAAAACAAATGAGGTCTAATTAAACTTAAAAGCTTGTACACAGCAAAGGAAACCATAAACAAAATGAAAAGACAACCCACGAGTGGGAGAAAATATTTGCAAATAATGCAACCGACAAGAGATTAATTTCCAAAATATACAAACAGCTCATACAGCTCAATATCAAAAAAACAAACAAACAAATGAAAAAATGGGCAGAAGATCTAATTAAACATTTCTCCAAAGAAGACATACAGATGGCCAATAGGCACATGAAAAGATGCTCAGCATTGCTAATTATTAGAGAAACGCAAATCAAAACTACCAGGAGGCATCACCTCACACTAGTCAGAATGGTCATCATTAAAAAGTCTACAAATAACAAATGCTCTTGGTGGGAATGTAAATTGGGGCAGCTACTATGGAGAACAGTATGCATGTTCCTTAAAAAACTAAAAATAGAGTTACCATATGATCCTACAATCCCACTCCTGGGCATATATATGTATTTCATATATATAATGCAATATTAATCATCCATAAAAAAAGAATGAAATAATGCCGTTTACAGCAACGTGGATGGACCTGGAGATTATCATAGTAAGTGAAGCCAGATGGAGAAAGACAAATATCATGATATCACTTATATGTGGAATCTTAAAAAAAAAAAAAAAGATACACAATATGCTATTTTTTGCTTTAAAGTACAATTGATATAATGGCATACTTGGTGTGGCTCCTAGTTGTTGCTTCTCATTCTAAATATTCATATGTCAGGTTATATTTTTTCAACATTTGATTTCATATAAAAATACTTTGTTTTCCTAAGGCTAAAATTTAAGCTACATTGACCCCACTGACAGCATCTGCTATTTCTGAAATTGTATATATTGATAGAAATTATTTTATGTGTGTGTGTATAATAAGAGATTTTTAAATGTTATTTTCTCCATTTTATTTTGAAGACTTTAAAATTTAACACACATATTTCTTAAATCAATGGTTCAAATTTGAGAGGAAAATGATTATTTTTGGCTGTTCATAATTTTTGTGAATTTACTTACAGTAATGGAAATTATAAAGAAAATAATCTAGCCTCATTTTCTCTTGCCTCCTATTCAATCATTTTTTTTCCTCATTTTTTTTTTTTTTTTTTTTGGTTTGGCATTGTCAGATAATGACTAAAAACATGCCTTTTATAACCTTCCTGCCTGATAAATGAGTGAGTAACTGGATAACCTGTAGAATGCAGGAGTGTTTGGGGAGGTCTCACACAACCCATGGAAGAATGTACCCAGGAATGTTTGTTCACTGTTTGGTTGACTCTATGGCAGATACAATAACAATAGTTAGAACTGCAAACACAATGTGCTTTGCATGTCTTAACATATGCAAATTTTCACAACAGCCTTATGAATTATTATCCTAATTTTATAAATGAGGATTACTAAACACAAAGAGATTAAGTAATTTTCCCAGGTGGCTATTCTAAAGGTCAGTTTCTATTCTTATCTGTCTAGTATGATTCTCTCAGATTATAGAAAATTGGTTCTCAACCTTGCTCCTCATGAGATACATGAGATCTTTTTTTTTTTAATACCGATGATCTTAAAATAAAAAAGACTGACGATACCAACTGTTGGTGTGGATGTGGGGCAACTGAAATGCCCATACAGTGCAGGTGGGAATGTAAATTGGTACAGTGACTTTGAGAAAAACAATTTAATCCAGCAAGTTATTTGGTGTGTTCTAAGTAAACTGATAGATTGCTTCCATTGTTTGGATTTTCAGTTATTTGATTTGTGTATGATGTCTAGTTGTAAATGGCTCCTTTGAGCTATCAGATTCACTCCTGCTGGCATCCCAGAAAAGTGGGTCTTCCATCCTTTTACTGTTTACACACTTAATACTCACTCTCTTGATCCAGTTTCTTCTCAATACTCCCTCTTGTCATCTTAAAACTCATTTCCAGTTTACTGCCCGAAGTTCCTCCAGACCTGATACTCAGTCCCACTATGACCCTCCCTTTCCTTCTTTACTATTCCTTGTGCTCTCCACCCAGCTCACTGGCTTCAGTTGTTCAGAGTAACATAACCTATCCATGGGGAGGGGTCAATGTACCCCTGGCCGTGGGACAGAAATATCAGGTTATCAACCCCATGGTTCTAGATCTGCCTTCTCAGAACGCCGTTGCAAGGAAGACAGCCAAGCCTCACAGTATCTCTTGGTATTAGTTCTCCAATAACAAAAATCATCTGTCAGGCTTTATATAAGACCTGGATATGCAGCCTATTATTTTGGGTCTAGTTCAATCCCTGACCAACATCAGCGACTCAAAAATTTGTTAAATTGTGTTAAACATCATGGTTTCTCGTCAGAATCATGCGTACATCATTTTTTTTATCAAAAACTGATTTTCTGTGTTTACATGAAATTTCCTGGGTTGTGTCTATAAATACAAATAATTTGAAGCTGTTTTTTCAATTTGAATAAATGTCACAAAAGTATCAAATAGAAAATCAAGCAGCAGGATTTTATAACAGCAGATTGAGAGAAGTATAGGAATTTTCTATTTAACAAAAGAAAAATAATAATTTTTAAAAAGTCTTATAAGGAAGGTAACAATGTTGTCAAGCTGTTTACTTCTTAACTTGTTTCTACTAGTTGAAGAAAAAAGAAGAGACAAAAGCATGAGTGTTTAAGATGTCATTGTGAAGTACTAATTTATAATTAAGGTAATAAATACATAGTAAAACAACTTTAAAAAAGATCTTTAGAAGAACATACAAAAGACAAGGACAATTGGTGATACAAAACTTTTTTGAAGGACTCCTCCTCCCATGATCCCTCAGTGTTTTGGTGTCCTAAAAACAAACAAACAAAAAACTTGGGTATAAAACCCACCTTTATATGTACTAGACTCAGGATCTAAAGAGATTTGTTCTTCTGTAGACCACACAAGATTTGTGTCATTTTTCCTCTCTTCCTAGAGCAGAGATAAGTATTTTCTTCCCAGCTACTACATTTCCATAGTGTAGATGAGGCATGTGTTGTTCATGGTAGGATTCTCTGCCTCCTAGAAACTAATGGTTGCTCTATTTCAATCAACTATGTGGCTTTTTTTTTTTTTTTTTTAAGCAAGTATATTGGGTAATACTATTTCGGCTGTTAATGAGAGAAAGCTAATTCAATCTAGAATATGCAAAGAAAAAAGTGGAGGTGGAGTAGAATAGAAAACCGATTTCCTCATGAGACTGGGTAAGTCAGGGGAACTTTCCTGACCGGAGTAGATCAGCCTTAAGAAATGACTTCAGGGACTTCCCTGGTGGCACAGTGGTTAAGAATCCACCTGCCAATGCAGGGTTCAAACCCTGGTCCGGGAAGATCCCACATGCCGTGGAGCAACTAAGCCCATGCGCCACAACTACTGAGCCTGCACTCTAGAGCCCGCGAGCCACAACAACTGAGCCTGCATGCCACAACTACTGAAGCCCGTGCACCTAGAGCCCGTGCTCCGCAACAAGAGAAGCCACTGCAATGAGAAGCCAGTGCACCACAATGAAGAGTAGCCCCCGCTCGCTGCAACTAGAGAAAGCCTGCGCACAGCAATGAAGACCCAACACAGCCAAAAATAAATAATAAGTAAATAAATAAATTTATTTTTTAGAAAAAGAAAGACATGACTTCACTTTAGAACTCAACTTTGTCTTTATGGTTCTCTGCATTCTTTGGTTTTGCTTCTCTCTGTAAATATTGGTTCCATTCTCTGCTGCTATAGATGGCTTCCTCCTTGCAGCAGGGAAGGAGAAGCATGGCTGCAGATGAGTCCAGGTATAAATCATTTAAATTAGTGAACTCAGAGGAAAGAGAGATCTTCTCATCCTCTCAGTGTCCACATATAACATTCTAGGGCAGTAAGATGGAACCCAGCAGTTCTTGATTGGCAGACACCAGAAATGTATGGACTGGCGGAGTATCATTTCACCAGGTGAAGGGGAGATGCTATGACCTAAAGTAGTGGGTAAGAGATACTGACCAGATGAAAACAGGTGTCCTGGTTACCAGTGTGGCAGATGCTATAGATGTCCACCCCATATCCTCTTGGTCTGCCTCAAATTTCACCTGTCGCTGTGATAGATTGTTTCTATCACAAACTCCCCATCTCAAGTTTCTGGCTCTCCCCATTCCTCTGCCTGAGGGCTTTCTCCACATTGTGATACCGTAGACCATCGCAGACAGACCCAACACAAATGTTGGGGAGTTCACCTCTAGGGATGGAGTGAGCCCTCACCTAATGGAGAATGAGATGTGGAAGGTAAAGTCCTAGCTTTCCCACTGTCCAAGGGGACAGTTCTGAGGCATGTTCCACATGGTTTCTTAGATGTCCCCTGTGAGATTGAAGTCCTGTTGCCTGCAATGGTAGCTGGCTTGTTAACATGCCTTTTATTGGTTCCTCTCCTTCCCCTGTTTAATTTCTCTACTTCCTTGCTTGGCTGCCTGGGTTCACATCTGAAATAAACCATCTCTGCCCAAGTCATTATGTCAAGGTCAGCTTTGGAGAGAACCTATAGGAAGACAACCAAGTTATCTATTCAATTTGCCAAACAGTAATTGCCCTAGATACTGGGAATATAACAATAAACAAAGATAGGTAGGGTCTTCGTGAGAGAGGATAGCAAGGAAATATAACTTCTAATTATAATTGTCACCATATTAGTCTCATGTGCATTCTTCATGCCAATTAAAATAGATTGATTACATAGGTTTGCCTCACTTATTGATATATCGGTATATAGCTATTTATTTAGATATATTAAAATTTTTATTTCAAAATATTTAAGTAATTAATGATTTATGTACATTTATGTCTTCCTTTGTCCTACATTATAAAATTAGACCTTAAGTCCCTCTCAAACTCTCTGTCCCCAATTCCAAGAATAAATCAAGTTTAGGAGTGTTGTAAATGGACTCAGACCCAGCCTGTTTCTTAGCCCGTCTTCCTCCTGTCAAATTTGTTGCCATCTGCAGGCTCAACTTTCACCTTAAATTCAACCAATTAAGATGCAGCTAATCCTAATCTTCAGCAAAAGAAATTTAAATAGTTCTTGCCCAGTACTTTGGGATTCAACATCAGGACACCTAACCTTAAGTCACCCTAATCATAACGAGACTGGTCTTATCCCCGAGACTCGGTGCCCACCATGAATCAGCTAACAACTGTGTTTCTTCATTATTCCTGGCCAGCATCTAGTGTATCAAGTGCTTTCAATCACAAGTGACAGAAATCCCAACGCAAATGGCTGCAACGAAACAGGAATTCATTGGTCCAGACAACTAAAATGTCCAGAGAGATAGTGCTGTCTTTAGTCATCACAAGATCCATGGTTTACTGTATCCTTAGGGCTTTGTCTTCATTTCCCAGCCAATTTCCAGTCTTCCATGTTCACAAGCCATGTCAGCTTTTTCCTCAATACGGCTCCCCTCATGATACTAGAACTGACAGTAGTTCCAAAAAGAGGAGACTGCAATGCTAGCAGTCTTAGTTAAAGTCCCTACGGTTCACTGTCATTGATCCAGCTTAGGTCATAGACACTATGCTGCTTGACTTAAGCCATCCAGGGCTCACCCCAGGAGCTGGGTGAGGTCAACTCCATGCTCATTATCTGGCTGGCTTCCCAAAGGAGACCTATGATAAGAAAAAAGGGAATGAAGGCTGGGCACCGTGGACAGTTGTCCACTCCACCTACCTCATAGTTCTGTGGCTCAGTGTTTTCTGCCTTGATTCTGGACCTTAGTCTTTTTATCTTAGTTACCTGCCTTCTTACCCGTGCTATTTAGCGCTGGGTCTTGCCTTGTTCTTTCCAACACCTCTGCTAGAAATCTGGGTACTGAGATCTACTAACTTCACTGAGGTTGAATGTCTGGGCTTCTGACGATAGAGCATCACTTGATTTCTTCTTACTCCACCCCATGAATCTCTGAGGATACCTTCATGAAACCCCAACACTTCACTTTTCTTATACCATACCATTCTGACTACCCTAACTTGCTCGCCAGATGGATCCACTCAGCATCTGTCACCAGGTCTCTTTCACAGGCCAAGTGTCAGAGCTGCCTCCACCCTCACTCTAATCCACCTGCCATAGTTGGTCAAGGCGCTGCTGGGCCAGACCCAAGATATGTTATTTAAAAATAAATAAATGAATGAATTTTTTTAAACCTTAAAATTATATATTTAGAAAGAGGGAAAATCTAATAAAACACAAATAAGGTATTCAAAATAATTTACAGATATTATTTTGAAAAACACTGATTTAGACTCTTTTCTAAAAAGAACAGTGGTCATTATAGAGTGCTTTAAGAAAAGTAATTACATTATTAACTAGTGACATTTTAAGCAAAGTATTCTCAAATAAAGGTATTTATGGTCATGAAACTAGAATGCTACTGAATGACCTTTCAAGATTCCCTCCAAATATGACAGGGCTTAAAATAGGTTTAAATAATTTGCACATGGCTCATTTGTTTATTTAAGTCCATACTTCCAAAGTGTTTGAGAACAGCTTGTTCTTCTTTTTTTTAATCATCTTAAATATCTCATCTGCAGACTCATTTATAACATTAAGCTGCTTTAAAATTCTTTTACCCTGTCTTAGATGGTTCAAAAACAAATTTTACCCTGTGTCCCATATGGTTTATTATAAATTATGAATTAACCAAAGCCAGAATTACTAACATTTTACAGAACCGGGAACTAGCTCTTGGAACCAGAATTGCAAGTAGCTAAGGCACATTATGCAGTTTCCCAGTCCTGAAGATCATGTCTCCCATCAAGGTACATATTCCCTTCTAAAATGTCTCTCTTACATCTTTCATCAAAAAAAAGAAAAGAAAAGAAAAGAAAAAGAATTTAAAATAATGCACTATAATGAGTGACTCAAAACAATGTGATCCTTTCATTTCAGGACCTCTGTGTTGCTCATATTAATGATTGTTAAAACACTAATTAAACTAGTTTAGCAAGTTTGTGATTGCACATTTATTCTGGTTTCTTTTTAATGGGTTATATCTGTATCAAGAAGAAAATGTTGCCTTAAAAAAGTGGGATTTCAGATCTCAAAAAGATCGTGAAGATCTTCAAAAGTAACCATATATCTGAATGATTTTCAAGGGTATTTCTAAAAATTTTAATTATTTCGCCACTGAAATATGCATATACACGTTCTCTATTATCTCCTGACGACAAAATCTGTTTCTCTTACTAAGGAAAAGGTAGTCTTACCTGATGATCAGATAAAGGCCTGATATATTTTCCCAGTCTGAGAAGTAAATAAAAGAATAACTATAATGTCGACCTCCTTTATTGTTGGCTGAACAGGTACTCTTGTAGTTTTGCAGTAATTTTTTCTGTCAGATGACGTGATATTTTCTAAGGAAATAAAATTTTTCATTATTTGGCAAACAATCTTTTTTTGCTTCCCCAAACATTTTCAATCCTAAGTGGAAATATTAACGCATTTATTGTTTTCCACAGCATGAAGCAGAATAAGGTATAGAATTACTATATGTTTCTTTAAATTTCAATATTTGCTTTAACCACTCTAAGTGATAAAGTAAATATTGAAAAAAATGTATATCTGACCTCTTAGGTTTTTTTCATTACTAGCTAGCAATGCCATGTCACCTCCTCTGAGAAGTCTTATTGGATATAGGCTCCCTTAATTTGTTGCCTTACCTCTGTGCTCTCCTAATATGTTGGACTCATCTCTGTCATCATATTTATCCCACTGTATTATAATTAGATGCTTACGTGTCTATCTCCGACCAACTTTTAAGGGAAGGATCATTTTACTGATATCTGTGCCAATGAGGTACTGTTAATACTGAATATACAGATATCAATAAGAAATGGTAGCTGCACCCTGGGAAGTCACATCCTTATAATCTGGCTTCTGTGCCCTCCCTGCTATTCACGAAAATTGCAAATTAACAACCATGGCTTACATGAGGACTTTAGATATGTATTCTTTGACTCACATGATATTTTAGAAAAATTAGAACCAACATTAAAAGGTGAGTGATTTCATGCAGTTCTCAGGATTTCAGCCACTCTTCAGAAATCTAAATGTCTGGAAGCACTTGGCCCGATTTCTCATATGGAATTACTCAACTGCTCCTGAGCAATAGTAATTCCTTTATACTGTGTGTATACTCTCCAATTTACCTCAGTCCCTACTGCTCCCTTTCATCTGCCTAATACCAAGACCAAGATTCAGTTGCCATTTATATTTGCACTGATGTTCTTTTGCTATAGAAATATTTTTCTATACCCATGGGTTTTTTTTTAATCAAAAGAAGAAAACCAAAGACATCTAGAGAACCATAGGATTTTACAAAATACACTAACCAGCTTTGTTTACCGGCTCATCTGAACTGTTTCAATAATCTTCTGATTAATTCATTTAATACACTTCAATATGTGCTCCTGGATCTAACTGGCTCTCCATCTCCACTCTCTCCCCCATTCTAACCCATCCCATGTGCCCTTATGGTGATATTACTCTTTTCTAAGATCTTCAATAGTAGTAGTACAATTAGTTGAAGTAGTAATAACAATGATAATAGTTATTATCTATTGAATGCTAATGCCAACTAGGTGTCCCACACTGTTCTATGTACTTTGCTTTCATTAACATTTAGTTCTTATGTCAACCATGTGAAGTAGGTGTTATTATTACCAACTCTTCATGGATTCTGACTCATTCCAGCAGGCACAACTCAGTAGTGCCTCACTTTACGCCTGCACCACATGCCTCCCCTGTCCTGCCCAAGGCTTCCCTCTGCTTGCTGCTGCTGTGGACCCTAGGCAGCCATATGGTGCAACTTGGAAGAGCAGAGAATCAATGTCCAACCAGGCAAACCTTTGACCATTAGGACACATCTCATTGTGTCCATCCTGCCTTTCCTCTCTCCCTCCCCTTTCCCTCATACCCAGCCCTAGGTTTCTGGGAAACTCAGACTGAGAGATTCTTTTGTACTCCCCCCTGCCTTTTTTTTTTTTTTTTTTTTTTACTTAAATTATTTATATTGCCTTCAAAGACTACCTTATCATACTACTCATTTTTTGGTTGCAAGTGATAGAAAAACAAACTTGAACTAAGTTACCAAAGAAATTGGAAGGATGAAAGGATTTTGGAGTATTCCCGTATTCCTGTAGCAGGAAGGAGGAAAAAGCTAGAATTGGGCCTCATGAAAACTGGAAATAACTCTCTCTCTCTTTTTCTCTATTTCTTTCTCTCATTCTCATTCTCATCTCTGCTCTTATTGGCATATCAGCTTCATCTTCTCTCGTATGGTCTAGTTTCTTCCACATCATGGCAGACATGGTAGGTAAGAGTTCTCAGTACACATTCTCCACAGCTCCTACCCACCAAGTGTGATTGCTTCTGTTCCTTAAAATTCAGTCTAATAGTCCTCAAGAGAAGACTCTAACTGACCTGGCTTGCAGTGGGTCAGTGAGGAAGGGAAGGAAAGAAGGTCACAGAGCACTGATCAGAAGGGGAAACCTTACAGGACAGGATTCTACTATGGACAAGGTCTGTAAGGCCCAACCCCAGTGTTACTTCCTGCATGAATGTCCTCTGCTCCTGAAAGGCAGCATGTGCTAATTAAAAGCGGCGCATGCATCCAGCACAAAGTGACAGCTATGAATTGTTCACATGCATACCCTTCTGAGCCTCAGTTTCATCATCTGTGAAGTAGGTATAATAATGTCCATCTTTGTGAGAGAAATAAATTTCAAAGTGCCTAGCATGTAATAGGTATTCAACAAATTCCATCAGCCCAAAGTAATATCTCTCTTGAACATGTACACAACATAACACACCTTTATATCACTATAGCTTTGTCACGCTTGCTTCTACATGTTTTATCTCCCCTATTTGATCCACTATTCCCTGAGGGCAAGGAGTGTCTTATTCCTCTTCTGAGCTATGTTAGCCCTTGTACATTATCCAGCACATTGAGTCAAAGAATTAACATTTGGCAAAAGGGTAACTTCAACTGCATTCAATAAGATGATCTGGTTTTTATTTGTGGATTTTTACCACTTTAGAAAATGATTAGTTCTTCCGCAGGGTCAAGCAAAAGTGAGCTTTTTCCCAACAGTTTTATGGGGGAAAGCTTTTCCTTCCTCTCTCAAAATGTACCAGATACCTTTTGTGTAGCAAGTACTGTTGGACGTACTAAGGATTGAAAACTGAATGAGACCATTTCTGCCCTTGAAGAGTTGAGTATTAACTCATTGGTGTAGTTATTTAATTTTCAGATGTATATTTCTATATACTTACCTCCACATGTTCCTCATAAGCTGAAAAAATAAACATCTTTAAAGTTGGCTCCTTCTTTATTCTATGTTGCCTTCAAATCCACGCCCGTGATGCAAGTGGAAACTGTTCATGTGTATTTGATTACGTGAAAATATGTATTTCCTTCTATTAATTACAGTGACTCTAAAATCTATAAACTATTTCCTTCTCCACCCCATTTGCCATATTCTCACAATATTAGTTACACATCCTTGCTTTAACATAGCACAGAAATATTGGAGATAATATTTATAAATATTATGTGGTATAAATACATGGGTTCAGTCACATTAATTTTTAGGGTTTTATGTATTAAACTTCTTATTTCTCAAAAAAATTTTTTAAGAAGATTTGTTCTTATGGACAATGCAAAGAACTAATTTTAAGTGAAGAATGGCAAAGTTAAGTCTTTCAGTCAAACTAAAAGAAGCAGGTTATTCTGTTATAGCCTATTTCACTCTTTAAGGCTTAAATCATGTTTTCTTTGACTATTGCAATGGATTCACTGCAATTTAGCCAGTTCTGTGTAATTGGAGGCACTGGATGAGATGAAGAACCTCATCCGCTCCGAATACCTTAAGCCAAATGACCCTCACTTCGCTCACCAAGATGTAGATTCTGCTTGAACCTGGGAACACCAAACCAATCTCTTTGTTGTTTCTCTTTTCTTATATCAGGACGGCCCTTTATCATTTGTGATAAACAGAACCATTCCAAACATGGCATCTGGACATCACTGGCATCCCCTGGACCTGTCAACTGCAAAGGATCCCACCTAGAAACGTGTACCTAGAGCTGGAAGAAGCCATGGAGATTAAGAGATCCAGAGCCTTCACTTTGCACATGAGGACAAAGCTCTGGTAAGATGAATATTGAAATGAATTGAGTGACCTGCCCGAATGTACATACAAATCAGTGAAGGAGCCTGGATGAAAGACCACATGGCCTGTTTTAGGAGGAGGACTTACTACCCTCTAAGGGCCAGCCCTCTTTGGTTCACTATTACTCCCCACCCAAGACAAGATTCTGAAATGAAGGGTAAATATCTCGGGGTCTTGGTCCCGCTCTTCTCCGAGGGTTTTCATGCAGCTCCACACCCAAGCAGGCCAGCTTTTCCAGGTAGTGACAAAGGTTCACATTCTTTTCCAACATCAAAACATCTTCCTTCTCTAGTCTTCCCAGCCACATTGGTCAAACCAACTTCACTGTACATCCTTCACTGTACATCATTGATTTCATCCTTGCAGGAGGGTTTGCTTGTTTTTAGCCCTGAGGAAGGAATCTAATGGTAGCACCAGGACAAGGTCAGGGTCAGGCCTTGGCAGCAGCTTTACAGCTTCTGTAAAATGAATATTAGCTGGTGGCTGCCCCAGAATTTTTATGTAAGAGGCACTCAGAGGAGTCATTCTGGTTGACAGCGGGTACTGTGGGGCTTTTCCTAGCAAACCCGGTTTTTACATAGATTTTACAGGAAATTTACCTGGAGTGGCTTTGGGGACAATGACTGAAGCCAAGCCAAGCCACCCCTTGGACGCATCAACTGATTATAGTACTTTTCAAAACTGGTAGCACTTAGTCATAGGAGCTGATCCAAAATCTTATCTCACTTTTCTCCCAAATTCCTGGCTTCCCAATCCCGGTTGTGGTTGTCTTAACCTTTTCCTGAGGTGAAAAACAGTCAGCATAAGCCATGAGGACTGGCCTAAAAACACTCTATATACTTTTAAGAGCAGTTTTAACAGAAGTAGAGAATAGGGCCAGCTTTTGCAGAGCTGGCTCAACCACTGTTCACTTTATGAATTAATTAGAAAAACAGAAATAAGTTATTCTAACTTACACATATTTTGCACAATTTGGAAGAAGGGAGTGAAAGACATTGCTTAATGTATCAGATTAGAGATCAGATATCTGCTTGGGATTCTGCCTGATTCCATCCTGACATAGGGCCTACAGTGTCAGGTAAATAGGGGAAGACATTTGGGGGCAGTAGATCAATCCACACTTCGGGATAGGTAATCCTTCGCCTCAAAAGAGCCAAACTAAATGTCAGTCACTGTCACCAGGCCTCAGATAACTGGAGCAAATTACAGATTCTTTGAAGGCTGCCCTGAATCTTAACCGTATTATTTTCTTCCCTCTGCCTCCTACCCAGATCCCAGCACAAAGTAGGTGCTTAATTAATATTTCCTAAGTGGAAAAATAAAAGCTCTGAACTTGGTTTATTAGCAACTCTTCCAAAAACATATCATAGCAGATAAGCCAGTTCTCTAATTTATATCTCAATGGGCCCAGTTGTTATAAAAGACTATTCTTTCCATTTATATACATTCTCCATTTGCCTCATTAATTATATAATATAAAAATAACTTTTCATAGCCATTTTTCTCACAAAAGGAATAAAAAGTGAAAGAAAAAGAGGAAAATTACGATAATCAAAGAAGGAAAAATGCTTACATATACGTTTTAGGGAAAATATGCCACTTGTGGTTTCATATTTAAGCTTTTACATAGTTTATAAGTTCCTGAAGACTCATGTATGTTTTTCCACATTTTATTAAATTGTATTATATATTTTAGATATCCGTAGTTGATAAACCAGCAATTTAAAATAGCCATTAAGCCCTCCCTATAGCTCCATTGCCCAGTAGCACTCTGGATAGTTTTGAAAAATCATCTCTCTCACCATAGTTTGTAAACTTGATGTGATGGATGCAGAGCAGTATCTCACCTGTCTGGCCTCCAGTCCAGATCTCGAGTTTGCACTTACAGCTTCTTGGCAGAAGAAAAGGGCTAGCACACGTCTAGCTTTAATGTCAGCTCCCCGCACCCCGAGCTGTCACTCTGGCTCCCGTTCCCCTTTAATTCTTAAATCCTTTCAAAGCCTTTCTCATCTCAGCTCTTAATGCTTCCTTACCACTAGGACTACACTGAGTCTCCTCTTCCGGTTGTTTAACAGGTGGTGTGAAGAATTACAAGGGCTGAGGGCTCTCACTCCTCCACCTAGGGTAGCTAGTACCTGGGTCATCTTCACCCCTTCACCGCCATCATGGTACACTGACCATCATCCTCTCATACACCAAGAACCAACTACCCTTTCTCCAAAATTCGCTGACCTTTGAATTTCAGAGCTTTATGATTTAGAAGCATTAGATCTGGAGTCAGACCATTGGGTTCAAATCCTGACTTACAACACAGCTGCCATATGACCTTGGGCAAGTTAGCCTCTCCTAGCATTTGTTCCTCACTTGTAACATGAGGATAATGAAAAATAATATTGAACGCCAAAGGGCTGTTTTGAGGATTGAATGAAATAATATATGTAAAGCACTTAAAATACACTGTACAAGATAAGTTCTTAAACCTATTACTGTTACCATCCCCCCCCCCCTTTTAGGAAACATATGACAGTTATAGATTCAGAAGATTCACAAATGGAAGAAACTGGAAAATCAACTAGTTCAGAGCTAAAAATATTCGAATACCTACAGAGCCCAGATAGGCAATATGATTGCTATGGTTGAAGCAGACTTGAGGGATAGAAGAACAGAAAGTAGGTGACCTAGCTAGAGGGACAGCTGCTTCTCAAGGTGAAGCACATTGCTGTCATGTGAGGTCAGGAGCCTAGTGTTACCAGATCTTCCAGTTTTCCACGAAAGGCCAGAAATCCAGGTTTGTGTGTAATCCCAATGTGCAAATGTTGATAGATGTAATTCAAATTTTTATAAAATGCTTTATTGTTTTAATTTAGAAAAACAAAAACAATAAAGCATGGTAGCTTCTATTTTAGAGCCTATAATCTAATCGAATTTCATTTGAAAACTGAGAAGACAGGGTTAAGAGTTCAAGTGTCATGCCAAAAGGCACACACAACTAATAAATGGCAAAACCCTGACAAAGCTCACATCTCTCATGCTGTAGTCCAGGGATCTTTAACATCCTTTGATTTTTGACATAAAAGAGACACTTTTTATCCTCCTTATATCTATTTCTAATCTGTCACTTGATGCTGTTATTCTGTACTTTCTGGTCCATTCTCATGGCCACCATGCGTCCTGGGACCCCATTGTCTCATAATCTCCTCACTAGAGGCTCATCTGATCTGATCTACCCTGTCTGTTTGCTAAAATCTAAATGACCTTTATATTTGATCACACCCCCGCTGCCTTTATATTTGATCACACCCCTGCTCTAAGTCCTTCAAAAATTCTGCATCAGAGCCAAGTGCACTGGTCTTTCAGTCATGCAGTCTCAAACTGATTTCCTTTTGCTGACCTGCATCCTGGTTCCTCCATGAACAAGGTGTGTCACCTTGGGTGAGTGAGTCACTCTACATCAGCGTTCCTCAAAGTAAGATAAAAATAATGGGAGAGTGTAATAATAGCACTCACCTCAGTGTTGCTAATGGATCTTGAATAAGTTAACCCACGTAAAGTGCTTCATGTATAGCAAGCACTGTAACATGCTGGCTTTTTATGAGTGTACCCGTGTTCTCTCTCCTACCCACTAGAGTCTAAGTGTATTTAGAACAGAATCTAAGTCTAACTGGTATATGCTCTTCCCACCCAAATATTAAGCACATATTATGTACTCATTGAATACTTGTTCACAAAAGGAGTAACTGAATACACGAGTAAGTTAAGAATCTGTATAATCAAATAAACATAAACATGAACCAGAAGTGGAGCAGAAATGAACAGTAGTGAGTTGACTCAAGGTCTCTTGGGTTCCAGGGACAGAAGCAGATGGACGCTATAGGATTTTGTCTCCTTCCAGGTAAAGGCAATTTTAGAAGTCTCATGTAAGTGACGTGTTGGGGAGGCAGCAACCAGAACCAGGTTTACTGCTTGAATAAGTGCCATGGATGGGGTCCCCTTATTTGTAAAAGGAGGCCTTAAGATTTGTCCCTGTGCCTAAGATTACAACTTAGCTTGGACCAGAGACGTGAGAACCCAGTCACAGCCTCGTGGCTGGGAACTGAACAAGCCAGTGGCTATTCGTGTGGCTGGACCTTTGGTATCCTCAATAGCGCTGAAGGGTAGGAGTCCCAAATCACCATTATTAAACCTAGTTCTGGATCATGGGCACAGGGGAAGCCACTGGAGGTTTTAAACAGCAGAGTGCCATCCTCTGACCCATATTTGAAGATTTTTTTCCCTTTGTCTTTTGTTTTCAGAAGTTTAATTATGATGTGTCTTAGAGTGGATTTATTTGCATTTATCCATTTGACTCAACTTGAATCTTTAAGTTCATATCTTTTGCCAACTTTGGGAAGTTTTTAACCATTACTTCTTCTAATACTTTTCAGTCCCGCTCTCTCTCTCCTCTCCTTCTGGGACACCAGTGATATAAATATTAGCTTTTTTCTTATTATCTCACAGGTCTCTGAGACTGTTCATTTATCTTTTCAGTCTATTTCCTCTCTGATGTACAGATTGGCTAAGTTCCACTAATCTGTCCTCAGTTTACTGGTTTTTATCCTCTGCCATCTCCAGTCTACTATTGAGCCAATCTATAGGGTTTTATATTTCAGTTATTGTATTCTTCCATCAATAATTTCCATCTGGTTCTTTTTTTGTGACTTCTATTTCTTTGCTGTTAATTTCTATTTTTCACTTGTTTCAAAAGAATTTGTTATTGTTTGTTGAGACATTGTGTGACGGCTCTTTTAAGATCTGTGTCAGATCATCCCAACGTCGAATTCATGTTGGTGTTCACATCTGTTGATTTCTTATTCTCATTCAAGTTATGATTTGTTGTTATGACACGTGACTTCCATTTTCCATTGCATCCTGGACATTTTGGATATTATGAGACTCCGGATCCTTTTTTATCCTCTTTTTTAGCAAGACTTTAGCAAAGTCTCCCTGTTGAGATGTAGCACAAGGGCTGAGTGGTTCCGCATGCTTACCTTTCCTCTGGGCCCTGCCAGAAACACCCCCAGAAAAGTGGAATGCCGACTCACACTGCTTTATTGTAGATGGGCTGGCGGGGAGTTCAGCTCCTCCTCAAACCTGTTGACACCTTCCTCTTGAAACTGGAGAACCAACTATTCTGTCTCATTGTATCTGAGTAGGTGGTGTAAGCTCAGCTCCCTCCTAGGCTCTGCTGACCTCAGAGAAGGGGGAATCACTGTGCAAAGTCACATACTTTGTTGCTGCAGAATCTGGGCAGAAGCTCTGCTCCCCACTGAGCCCTGCGGATACCTGGGTGGGGGATCATGAAGTACTGATCCATTCAGTCTCATTGCCAGATGGGAGTGGAGGCTCGGCTTGCCACTGGACCTCCCTGATGCTACCCTGGCAGGAGAATGGGAGCAATGTCTGCTTCCGTTGGAAAGATCAGCTCCTCATTCCGCCCAGCCAACACCACCCAGGCAGGGGGATCAGAGCATCAACTGCTTCCACTGAGCTGGAGATGAAAGGTCAGCTCCCGCTCAGTCTCACCGACTTCACCCCAACAGGCAAGAGAAGCAGAGCACCGCTATCTGCTTCCATGGGGGTGGGGACAGACGATGGATGGAAAATCAGCTTCCTGTTTGATTCCACTGAAAGCAAAGGAAGCCAGGCAGTTTTTCTCTTGGTGTTGGTTGGAGTAGGGCAGGTATTGCCAAAAAAGATTTTCTGTTGTTAAACCATCCTTTGGCTATAGAAAAGGCTTTTTCTTGGAGCTTTTCTGTCTGTGCCTGTTGACAGTTCCAGTTTGGAGGAAACGACCTGTCTGGAACACGTGAACGGCAATGAAGAATCTCAGGGACTCATTGCCATGTCTTTCCTCAAGTCCCGAGGTCACTAGAGCATCTGCCTTCTTTTCACCTTTCAGAATCTTCCTATGCTTTATTGTTGTATTATCTCCAGGTTTATTTTTTTAGTTGTAAGGGGAGGGCCTGGAAAGAATGGGGCTACCGCATCTTGACTGTGATCCATGTTTTTAAATGAGTATTGTAACTAACAAGCAAAATGTAAAAAAGATTTTTGAGACAATTAGAGAAATTTGAATATGGACTGAGAAGTAGATGATATTGAGGAATTATCTTTAATTTGGTGTGTTGTATTAATGGTGTTATGGCTACATAAGAAAATATCCTTATTCTTTATTCTTTAGAGATGTTTCTCAAGTAGAGGTGAAATTTTATGATGTCAAGAATTTCCTGTAAAATATACCTGCAAAAATAAATAAATAAAAGGAAGAGATAGAAAGAGAGAGAGAGAGATAAGTGAGGGAGGTAGGGAAGGAGGAAGGAAAGGGGGGAAGGAGAGGAGAAGGAAAGAAAGAAGAAGAGGAGGATGGAAGGAAGGGAAAAAAGGCATAGATTAAGTGAGTAAGCAAGATGCTGGTAATTGTTGATTCTGGCTGATGTGTTATATGAGGTCATTATACTATTTTTTTCTACTTTGGGGTATGGCTAAAAATTTTATTTTAAAAATTTGTATATTTAAAGAATCACCCTGGCTATATTGAGGACAATAGATTGAAGGGGGGAAATCTCAGAATTGAAGCTATGAGTTAGGGACAAATGTACTCAATCAGATGAGAAATAATGGAGGATTTGACTAGGATGGTGGCCGCTGAGATGGAAAGAAGACAGAAAGAGTAAGCAGAAGATGTGAGAATCTGTGGCAATGGCTTCGAAAAAATATTAGAGGGAAGGTAAGTATCGAGTATGACAAGCAGGTATGGCTTGACCTACCTATGCTGGAAAAAATGGGAGAAGGTGCAATTTTAAGTGGAGGTGGGTGTGTAGGGGAAAATAAAAATTTGGTTTTGAATATGCGAAACAGTCAAGTAGGGGTATATAGGTAGCGCGTGACATAAAATCTGAAGCTTAGCAGCGAGGTCTATGTTGAAAGTGGTGCAGCATTGGAAGTTGTTATAGGGATGATATACGAAAGCATGGGGATGGTTGAGAGAGTCGATGGTAAAGAGAAAAGGGGCTCAGCACGGAGCCCTAAGGAACATTAGCATCTACAGGTCAGGTGGAAGTGACTTTTAAAAGTGACCATGCAACAGGTGTCCCTAGCACCCAGATCTTGGTTTCTAAATACCATTCATTCATTCATTCTTTAGTTAGTTGGTTGATTAGATGTAATTAGTTAAATTAATAAGTAGGTGGAACCTTAATCCAATATGACCGGTGTCCTTATAAAAAGAGAAGAGATGAGCTGCATGGAAAGACAAATCATGGTTTAAATAATCCAGTTTTATTTTTGTCTTGTGCCCTGGAAAAATCTGACATGTGGAGTTCTTCTTTTTTTTTTAATTCAAAAGATATGTCTTTTATTTTATTTTTATTGAAGTATACTTGATTTGCAGTACTGTGTTGGTTTCAGGTGTACAACATAGTGATTCAATATTTTTGTAGACTATACTCTATTTAGGATTATTGTAGAATGTTGGCTGTATTCTCTGTGCTGTGCAATCTATCCTTGTGGCTTGTTTATTTTATACATAGCAGTTTTTAAAAAAAGAAGAAGAGACACAGACATCCAGAAAGCATGCCATGTGACAGAGGCAGAGGCTGGAGTTATGCAGCTGAAAGCCCAGTAACACCAAGGATTGCTGGCAACAACCAGAAGCTAGGAAGACTCAAGGAAGAATGTTTCCTTAGAGCCTTCAGAAAGAGCATGGCCCTGCTTATACCTTAATTTCAGACTTTCAATCTCCAGGGCTATAAGACTACAAATTTCTGTTGTTTTAAGACAGCCACTTTGTGGTAATTTGTTATGGCCTCCCTAGGAAACTAATACACCATTCATTCATTCATTCATTCAAACACATTTAAAGGAACAAATTTAAAAGTTCTCTCCCTTCCTCCTTACTTTACTGAAATTTTAGTCTTAAGGCTCTAGGGATTATTACTGTTCCCCCTACCAACCACAGGGTCTATAGAAGCCCAAGTGAGGAAGACATCCTTGCATGGCGGGAACTTGGAACAGGATGACAGAGCCTGATGAAGGTGAGCAGGGCTGGGAAGTCAGAGAGCCACCTGGGCACAGAGGATATCCATACAGCAGTAACCCTGCAGGGATGTCAGAGCTGGGGTAAGGAGAGCAAACATGCATAGGAGCAACATCTAGGTAAATTGATTAAGTAAATCTATCAAGGAAAACAAGGGCCAAGTTCCTCACTCAGAGAGCGGAATTACAGCAAAGGAAAAAACACAACTAGAATTAACTCCGTGTTGAACTGGAATCAGTATGAACTTATGATTTTGAATAAATATAGATAGATATAGAAATAAATATTGATGTATGTGTGTGTGTGTGTGTACGTACATCTAGTCCTTAGCTCAATTTTCTGAGAGGGCAACAAGAGCACCTTGCCCAGGTCTTGGTTTCTAAATACCATTCTCTACTAAAAGGATTCAGGAACTCCTTGGAAAAATGACTGATTCCAGAGCTGGAACTGGGAAAGTATCGGTATAAGATGATCAATACCAAAAGAAAACAAAAGCAAAAACAAAAATAAACAAATGGGGCTTAATTAAAAGCTTGTGCACAGCAGAGGAAACCATAAACAAAATGAAAAGACAACCTACAGAATGGGAAAAAATATTTGCAAATGATGCAACTGACAAGGGCTTAATCTCCAAAATATACAAACAGATTATACAGCTTATATAGCTCAATATCAAAAAAACAAACAACCTAATCAAAAAATGGGCAGAAGATCTAAATAGGCATTTCTCCAAAGAAGATATACAGATGGCCAAAAGGCACATGAAAAGATGCTCAACAGCGCTAATTATTAGAGAAATACAAATCAAAACTACAATGAGGTATCATCTCATACCAGTCAGAATGATCATCATCAAAAAATCTACAAATAATGAATGCTGGAGAGGGTGTGGAGAAAAGGGAACCCTCCGATACGGTTGGTGGGAATGTAAATTGGTACAGGCACTATGCAGAACAGTATGAAGGTTTCTTAAAAAACTAAAAATAGAATTACCATATGATCCAGCAATCCCACTCCTGGGCATATGTCTGGAGGAAACTATAATTCAAAAAGATACATGCACCCCAATGTTCATTGCAGCACTATTTACAATAGCCAAGACATGGAAGCAACCTAAATGTCCATCGACAGATGAATGGATAAAGAAGATGCAATACATATATACAATGGAATATTACTCAGCCATTAAAAAGAATGAAATAATGCCATTTGCAGCAACATGAATGGACCTAGAGATGATCATACTAAGTGAAGTAAATCAGAGAAAGACAAATATCATTAATATCACATATGTGGAATCTAAAAAGATGATACAAATGAACTTATTTACAAAACAGAAACAGACTCACAGACGTAGAAAACAGAAACAGACTCACTGACATAGAAAACAAACTTATGGTTATCAAAGGGCAAAGGTGGTGGGGAAGGATAAATTAGGAATTTGGGAGTAACATATACACACTACTATATATAAAATAGATAGGGACTTCCCTGGTGGCACAGTGGTTGAGAGCCCACCTGCCAATGCAGGGGACACGGGTTCCAGCCCTGGTCTAGGAAGATCCCACGTGCCTTCGGAGCAACTAAGCCCGTGCGCCACAACTGCTAAGCCTGCATGCCACAGCTGCTAAGCCTGTGCGCCACAACTACTGAAGCCCGCGTGCCTAGAGCCCATGCTCTGCAACAAGAGAAGCCACCACAGTGAGAAGCCTGCGCACCGCAACAAAGAGTAGCCCCCGCTCGCTGCAACTAGAAAAAGCCCGCACGCAACAACGAAGACCCAACAACGAAGACCCAATGCAGCCAAAAATAAATAAATAATTAAACTTATAAAAAATAATAAATAAATAAAATAGATAAACAACGAGGACCTGCTGCATAGCACAAGGAACGATACTCAATATTCTGTAATAACCTACATGGGAAAAGAATCTGAAAAAGAATATGTGTATAACTGAATCACTTTGCTGTACTCCCAAAACTAACACACTGTAAATCAACTATACTTCAATAAAAAATAAATAAATTATTTAAAAACCTCAAAAAACAATGGAAACATTAGAAGGACACAGAAGTCAACTTGCAGGGGCTCCCATTGACCAAACTGGGGAACTTTGAGCAAAATAAATAATGTTATTAATGGATCATTGAATAAAATGAGTTCAGTTGAATAAAATCAAAACCATGAATCTAAAGAGATACAAGTAAATGAATAAATTGGAAGTCTGATGAAAAACAGAATATTTGTATAGATTAAAAGAACTCCAGGGCTTCCCTGGTGGAGCAGGGGTTGAGAATCCGCTTGCCAATGCAGGGGACACGGGTTCGAACCCTGGTCTGGGAAGATCCCACATGCCGCGGAGCAACTAGGCCCGTGAGCCACAACTACTGAGCCTGCGCATCTGGAGCCTGTGCTCCGCAACAAGAGAGGCCGCGATAGTGAGAAGCCTGCGCATCGCGATGAAGAGTGGCCCCCGCTCGCTGCGACTAGAGAAAGCCCTCGCACAGAAACAAAGACCCAACACAGCCGAAAATAAATAATAAATAAATAATAATAATTTAAAAACAAAAAGAACTCCAAACAAAGCACGTATAAATTACCAAGTGAAAAGAGTAACTTTACGGTGGAAAAACCTGGCAGACACCACTTTAATCAAGTGATGAAAGTGAAAATCATTGATAATGGGTGGGGCAAACTGAAATCATGTGTCACCTGATAGGTGAACACAGCATCACTTCTGCGTTACTCCTGCCGATGATGTACAACCTGAATCTAATTGTGAGGAAACATCAGACAAACCCAAATTAAGGACCATTCTACGAAATAACCAGCAAATAGTTTTCGAAAGTTATCAAGGTCATGAACGTGAAAAACTGCCCCAGAGTGAAGAAGACTACAGAGAAATAACTAAATGCAACACATTATGCCGAAATTAATCTTTGTGCTATAAAGGACATTAATGGGACAAAGGGCAAAACTTGAATGAGGTCTGAGGTTTAGTAACATATCAATGTTAATTTTCTGATTTTGATTATATTGTGGTTATGTAGGAGAAATCTTTATTTGTAGGAAATACATAGTAAAATATTCACGGGAGACAGAGCATTATATGTGCAACTGTCTCCTAAGTGGTCCAGAAAAAAAAAAGGTACTTGCAACTTTTCTTAAAGTTTGTCATTGTTTCAAAAATTGTTTTAAATCTTCTGTATGCAAGGCACACTTTGAGATACGGTACAAAATACCAAGTTCTAGAAGATACAAGACCTGTATACATGGAAGTTACAACCAAGCAAAGAAATTAAGACAGGTGCACATATATATTCCTGGTAAAATTAAATCAAGCCAAGAGTCAAATTTGACTGAAAATTCCTCTACCCTGGCAGCACTCTTGCCATGCCATATATCACAACATGTGTTAAGTAAGGTAATACCCCTTTTAAAAATGATTGCCCTACCTCGATCCAACTTACTTGCAATACTGGATCTGTGAAGAATTCTTTATGCCTAAATCCAATCCCCTGGTAATAGACTAGTGTGGAATTGAAGATATCAGTTTCACCAACAGCCCAAATTTATAAAGGAATTTATAAGTGAAGAAAAAGGGAGCTCCAGAGAACAGAAAATAAAGAGCTTCTTGTTTCACATTCACTATACCTGTTTCCTAGAAGCATTTATTTTCCAGAGTAGCAATCATCCCCCACAGAAAGCTAATTTCTAAGATAGAAGAGACACTCAGAATACATTTGCTTCAGTATTTTTCAGGTCTCCTAATAAAGCAACAGGACAGCATGATCACTAGGGGGCACAGCTGGGCTGTTCTCAGGCATGTGCATATAAGGGAATTTATCCAGTTTTATATCTAAAAGTTTATACCATCACTTCACCATTGAAACACAATAGATAAGTGAGTTCATTTCCAAGTAGGTGCCTTGCCTGATACAGATGATTTCGTGGCAGGAAAAAAAAAATGCTATCAAAAAATTAAAGCACTCTCCCATTTCTGGATTCCAATGTCATTTCAGTTTTCCTGGTTCTCATATCTATTATGTTGTAGCATTTAAAATAGGACAGTATGTCTACCCACTTTTGAGTTCTATTTCATTGTTAAGCAACCCCTTTGCTTTTCACAACTTCTAGTCAGCACCATTGATACCATTTCCTTGCTAACATTTTTCCATTTATTTTACATTCAACTTTTTACTGACAATTAATCTCGAAGAAGTTTTTAAAAAGACATTCTCGGTAACTCAGAGTGATCATTTCTATGTCCCTCTCACTCCTGGGTTTTGAAATCTTAGTACCTAATATTCTGTAGAAGTGTCTCCTTTCAACTAGATGCTCCTATTTTTTTTAAGTTAATTAATTAATTAATTAATTTCTGGCTGCGTTAGATCTTCGTTGCTGTGTGCAGGCTTTCTCTAGTTGCGGTGAGCGGGGCTACTCTTTGCTGCGGTGCACAGGCTTCTCATTGCTGTGGCTTCTCTTTGTTGTGGAGCACGGGCTCTTGGCGCCCAGGCTTCAGTAGTTGTGGCACGCAGGCTCAGTAGTTGTGGCTCATGGGCTCTAGAGCACAGGCTCAGTACTTGTGGTGCACGGGCTTAGTTGCTCTGCGGCATGTGGGATCTTCCCAGACCAGGGCTTGAACCTGGCTCCCCTGTATTGCCAGGCGGATTCCTAACCACTGCGCCACCAGGGACATCCTCACCTAGATGCTCCTATTAATCAAGCAGTTGGGAACAAGAGTTTTCTCCACAGCCACTACCAGGCGCAGCAGCCTGTGGTGTGTGGTGTGTGGGAAGTGGGCTGAGGGCAGGCCCACTGTCAAGGTACCCCGCTTCCACCTGCCCGACCGCTTTCCACCCCCATATCCTATATCCCCACACTCCTGGGCACATCTTTCCCTGGTCCTTCTCAAAAATAATCCAGCCAAAAGCATTTGTGAAGCATCTGAGCAATGCAAGGAGGGGTAGAAAAATGTAAAGAATCACACACACGTAAGGACCTTATAATCCAGTTAGAAAGCCAAAGCAAAAGCCAGGGGAAATGTCAATAACATAAGGCTATTTAATGAGTAATTAATTATTTAATAGCCAGATATTCTAAATTCTCCAGAACAGCATCAATTTAAAATATTCTGACCCATTGTCACTTTATGTATTAAAATAGATCTTAACATAGTGTTTAGCAGTAACATCATTGAGGCATCTGAAGACCTGGACTAGAGTATGATTTTTGCCACCTACAGGGTGACTGTAGGAACTCTTAATTTCTCTGAACTTCAGATTCCTCATCTGTAAAATGGGAAGCATAGTGCCTATCTCTTAGAATTAATAGGAGGATTACATTTTCTGAGACAACATACGGCAAACATCTAGCTGTAATGGGCAATTATATCATCATCACGTTTGAAAGTGTATGTTCAAAATTTTTTATTTAAGAATCCTGTCACCATAGCATATATCAGGTACTGTGCTAGGCACTGGCTAAAGATGACACAATAACCACTGCCCTCAAGGGCCTCGCCATCTAATGTTAATATTAACATTAGTATTATAAATATATAATAAGTATATTTCTATTATAAACACATGTAAGTATAAATAAATAAAAATACATATAGAGGAGCCTGCCCCCAAAGTTTTGACCAATAGGAGTGCATGATCAATGAAGTTTAGAGACCACTGACAGATTTAACAACTAATTACAGTATCATGTTAAAAGATTCTGCAGGGGTGTGAATGAAGTGTAATGGGAGCCCCAAGATGCATGATAAATCTTGACAGGCTTAAGTGGAATTCACATTCAGGAAAATACGGGAAGACAATTTCAGGCAGAGGTAATGAGTGTGGGCTTTGGGTAAGACACAGCTGTGTTGAAATACCAACTCCGTCACTTTCTAGCTGTATGACCTCAGTTTTCTCCTGTGTGTAGATGGAAATACCACCACCCACCCCAGGGTCACCTAAGGACCAACTTTTGATTAATTAAATGAGATAATATTCATTAGTTCGACGCAGTTTCCTTGCCCTAGGTCTCTTCTTTCCTCCTTATCTCAGAAGGATACTCCTGACCAGATCTCTGCACATACTAGATGGGCGAAGCACATAAGGATTTCTGGAGTTCTGAATTCTTTTGTCATTGCTGCTCAAACATTTGTCTGTGATTCATGCCTGGATTTTTAACCTCTTCTGACCACTCACTTTATGTGGGTTTCTGGGACCCTCTATCTTTCTCTGTACGGTTACTAACTATAGTGGACATTTTTCTGTGCACCCACATCTTTTCTCCCTACTATTGGTAGCAACACCCTGGTTTCCTTTGGCAACCCACCTATTTCTCATTCAGTCCATGTGGTTCTGGGGATCCTGGCCAGTCACAGCAGCTTAACCCCTGGTTGCAGCAGTTGGGTCCAAGATGGAACGCAATGTGAGTCAATGAGAGCCAGGCCCAAGATTTACTGGAACTTGGCAAGAAAGACTTTCTCTTTCTTCCAGACTTAGAGATTCAGTTGCCAGAGGCCACCATTAAAGAAATCCTGGCTGAGAGGGAAGCAATGTAGTAAAGTATAACCAAAAGATAGAAAAGAACAGTTTTCTGAGGGCTTTGTTGAGCACCCGGATCTAACAGTACTGAAGCCAGTAGATTTACTGCTGCATCTTTCCATACGTAAGCCAATAAATTATTTTTTCCAAAAATCCTGGTTTTGATTTTCTGTCACCTGTAACTGAAAGAGTCCTAATACCGCTGAAGTTCGACAGCCAATCTAGTCTTCTGTCTCCTTCTTTTAGTATTGGCTGACTCCCTAAAACAAATTTTCCACTTTACTGCCATCATTGACAATTGAATTTAAGTACAGGATAAACCCACCTGTTCTCTCAGAACTGTTACATTTATAATAATTGTGGCAATTTGTCTTATGTTTATGGACTACTTCCACACCCTGAAGCAGGGAATCTACCCACCTCCCTACTGTTTTTAAAGGGCACTGCCTTTAACCACCTTCTCTCACAATCTCAGTGCTACTACTACTACCAATAATAATAATAGGAAGAAGAAGGAGAAGGGGGAGGGAGAGGAGGAGGAGAAAGAAGCAGTAGGGTAGCAAAAATAATAGCTGCCATTTACTGAGCATCTATTGAGTGTAAGGCACGATACCATTGGTGGGTTGTGTTTGGTGGGCTGTAACCATCATTTAAAAAAAATAAAATAGAATAGAATAAAGCAGATAAGAATGGAATGGAATGGAACTGTATAGAAAAGAAAATACTGGAATGCATCCAAAGTAGTAAGAATAAGTATTGTTTTGAAATTTTTTCTTTCCGTTAATACTGTGTCTGTGTGTGCATATGAGTACTGATTTGCAATATAAAGCACATTTTTAAGAGTGGTTGTGATGAAAAAAGTAACTTGTCCAAAGTCACATAGATAGTAATAATAGAGCCAGCTCTAAATCCAGGCATGTGGCTTCCAGCTGACTGTCTCAACAGTATCCCATTTATAGAGAAGGAAATGAAGTTAGGAGGAGTTAAGTAATATGGGGGAAATGATAATAACCACTACATAGAACTGTAAAGATTAAATCGGATAATACAACTGTCTGGTGTATAGTAGAGTATAATAAAATTAATTAATCTTGAACCATTTTGGAAGTTGTTTTTTCATGTAACATAATATTATGAAGAGATTTTCATTTCTTTAAAGACTCTTTTACAGCAGCATTTTAAATGGCTGCAATACATTCCTTTGTTTGTATTTGTAATGATTTCTTTGCTTACCCAATCTTACGCTGTGAGACGTTTGGGTTGTTTCCATCTTTTTGCAACTTATAACAGCAATCAACTGCTTACAGCACAATCTCCATATATAAATATTTCCTTAGGATTAATTCTGAGAAGGGGAATGGCTGAGTCAAAGGGCATACTTACTGTAAACTTCAAAGTTTAAACCAATTTACACTTTACCCCAGCAATTGCTCTTAAGTCTGGCATCTGTTAAAAAGTGTTATTTGTCAGGAGTTTTCTGTTAACTTAAAAACCCATTCGTAGGACAAGTTACTGCTGTCATGGTAAGACCAACCAAGTTGGCTTTGTGCAAAAACTCATCAAAGCATTCCCTGCCTCATCTCCACCTCTCCTCACCCCCATCTCTCTCCTGTCCTTCACACCGCTTTATGTCTCTCCTTAGAGTATTCTGTTTCCTCATAAATAACCAGTCCTGCCATCGCTGGATACACTCTCCTGGACCTCAACCAAGCCTATCCCTGAATGCACAGGAACTGAGCAGGATCCTATTCTATTTCCCAAACATAATCATACTGGGCTGCAACAGTATTGGTTGTGTAATTGCTTTAGCGGTCTCTGGTAGCTATTATTTATAAAGATCCAATACTCTTGCCCATCCTCATTTTCCTAGTGAAGGCTTCCATCTCAGTACCTCATCTTTCTTCCTGGCAGGGGTGGAAACAGGATCCAATCTGGACCTATAAAATAGTAGCATATTCTTCTGGACACAGAAATTGGTCCAAGGGCCAGACACAAAACACAAGAATCAGAGCCTCCCTCTGAGACTGACATACAAATTTTGAGAGAAGGAACTTCTCTCCACTTGGTTACTAAATTTGATTATGTAAGCCTGGTGCTTCTGGCAGCCATCTTCCCAGCTGCACAGAGGAAGCTTTCGGCTCCAGAAGAGACAGAAGCCAGTGCACCAAGAGAAGCAGAGACGACCAGGTGACATGATTGAACCCCTGCATCCAGCAGTGCCACCAATGGACTTCTAAGTTGAAAAAAAGAAGTTTTTGGCTAAGACAAGTGTACTTTGGCTTTCTGTCTCTAGTAACCAAGAGTCTTGATTGGATACAGTTGTAAAATGAGTGGTATTAACATATTATTTTGAGTTCAGAGGGGGGATGTGTATTATATGGTAATAGGGTGGGAATTAGGTCAAGTTTTAAAAGTATGTAAATAATAATAGTTGTAAGAGAATTATCAATGCAAAATACCTCTAAGAAAGTTGTTTGTTTTCAAAGGTAACATAATGAATTTAAATAAAGCGGGTAGAGTGCAGAGACTGGCTATGGTCTCATTTCTACCTCTAGACAGCTACACAGCCCTGGCCAAATTGTATCACCTCTTTAGAGCTTCATTTCCTCATCTGAAAATAAGTGGGCTGAACTGGTTAGGCTCCAGGGTCTCTTCCAGCTCTAAAATCTGTAAACCTCATCCAGTAAAGTCTCCGCAGTCGATCTGTGTCTCGGAAATGTTGTTTGCTGGTTGGCTCAGGCCTGGGTTATTGTCTATTGATGTGGGCAAGGGAGATAGTGTATCAGAAGTGGAGAAAAATATCAATCTCCCCCAAATGGTTATAGGGAAGAAACTTTGTGTTCTGTTACAAGTGAATCGCTAAAGGGATATTGCCTCTAAGCTTAAATTATACACAGTGGCCCATCTCTGGGAACCCTGCCTCCCAGGTGATGAGTGTTAAGCTAAAATACCTTTGTTTAGCTCACAGGAAACATTCTGTGCAGGAAGGAAGAAATGAACACATCCCCTCTAAAGTCTGGCTGGAACCAGGGCTTTACCCCCTCTCCTTTTAGTATAAAAAAGTCTGAATTCTAACTTGGGGAAGATGGTTCTTTGGCACACAAGTCCACCATCTTTTCGGTCTGCTGGCTTTCCGAATAAAGTTGCTATTCCTTGCCCCAGCAACTCGTCTCTCGATTGATTAGCCTCTCAGGCAGCAAGTACTGCTTGTACTTGTACTACTTGCTGCCTGAGAGGCTGACCTCAGGTAACTTGGACTTGGTAACAAAACCATATGGTTATTACACATCAAGGGAGGAGCAGAATAGATACCAAAGACAGAATTACAATGACCATAACACCTTTAAAAGGCATCTCTGTGCGTCCCAAAACAACCATGAGGGACAATGAAGCTGTTTAGCATTTCATAAAATTAATCCAGGCTCTTAGTGATAAAACCTTGAGATTTACTGCCACCCTCTCTAAATAAACCTGACCTCCTCTGAAACAACTCTTACTGCAGAGGTCACAAACTGGTAGGCCACAGATGGGTTTTGTAAGGACCACACATTGTTGGTCCACAGAATATTTTTAAAATTTCAAACTGTTGCCAAGGTTTAAAAAATTGGGAGATTTTGCATTAAAAAAAAAATATCTGGGTTTCTGGCTTCTCTTGAATCAAAAGCTCTCTCTGGCGGTGCTGAGCCCACATTCCCATGTGGCAACAATAGACTGAAGCTGAGTAGCAGCTGCTCCTTTTAGACAAGGCGTGCATTTTCCAGGCTCCCACAGGTCTCCCTGGGCTATTTTGTACAGGTAAGTTACCTTTTGGCCTCTGTAGACTCATTAGTCTCTGATCAGTCTTAAGGTCTGGATATGAACTTGCCCACCCACTGTGCTCATGCGCTGGATATGGTAACAGTAGAGCTTCCCCAGTACTGACTCTGGACGCCAGATGGCAGAAATGCTGTAAATTGTAGCTAAGAAGTAACAAGTTAATCAAGAGCTACTTCCCACAGGCTCTGCAGAGTCAACTGAATACCCAGTCTAGAACGTAGAAGTACGGAAAATGGAAAATTCTTCTTTCCCCTTTATTATTATTATTATGGGCTAAAAGTTTTAATAAGACAAAGTTTTTTTTCTCTTAATTGGCAAATTCTAATCCTGGACTCTTTAAGTAGGAGTAGAAAAAAATCAAGAGTCAAATAAAAGGATCAAAAGTACAAAGGGAAGGGATTAATCTGAGGAATCATAAATTTATATATATATATTTTAAAAAACTTTTATTGAAGTATAGTTGATTTACCATGTTGTATTAATTTCTGCTATACAGCAAAGTGATTGTTATATATATTCTTTTTCATATTCTTTTCCATTATGCTTTATCACAGGATATTGAGTATATTCCAAACAATATAAGTGATATGATATTGATGCTAATAAATAAATACATCCAAAAATGATTTTTAAAAAAATTTAAGACCACTATTAAATATGTATTTATTAAATATCTACCATGTGCCAGGCATCTAGGCAAATATACTATGATAAAAATTGGATATGCTCTTCCAAACTCCATTAATGAGTGCTTATGTATCAAAAAACTCAACGTAAAAATAAACAAAATAAAATTTGTGGGAAATTATATTAACAAATTGAAAAAAATCAGAGAGACATTAATCTCTCTCAGTTTTCTATAGACCAAGTTAACAAATATAATAAACATTATTTAATTAAACCTTAATTAGTATATGTATTGAGCTTTTTGCCACATAGACAGTATATATGCTTTTCAAAAATCCATGGAGCATTTACCAAATGTTGTAAAGGAAACCTTAATAAATCTCAAATAGTATAACTAGTAAGGGCACATTCTTTGACTGCAGTATAATAAAAGTAAATATTTGTAAAGCAAAAAAATATGTAAGTAAATAAATGAAAGTCCACCTATAAACTAAAAATAGAGTGTATAACTATTGAGTCACAGAAAGTGAAAGAATTAATAATGTTATTGAGCCTGGAGCTTGCCTAATGCGCAGCAAAGCCAATCTAATGACAGCTGGTCACGGTATAGAAAAGTACAGTGTTTATTGCAGGTCACCAAGCAAGGAGAATGCGCAGCTAGTGCTTAAAAGACCTGAACTCCCTGATGGCTTTCCGGGAAGGGTTTCTTAAAGGCAGTGTGAGGGAGGGGGCCATGGGGAACGTGATCAACTTGTACTCAATTCTCAGATTAGTTGGCATCAAGGTGAAGTTTAGAGTTTAATCTAGTTTCAACTGGTCTGGGGTCTACAGGCTTGCAGTCAGCAGTTTTCATCTGGTGAGGGTCTGCTTCCTATAAAAACAATTTAGGAATGTGGGCCAGACCTTTATAGCTTTCAGAGACCTGGGAGTTCAGAGACTCTGCTATGTGGCTGATTTATAATCTAAATTGTTACCAGTTTTCCGGCCCAACAGTTATTCTTTGTTTCTACATCTTCACATTTCCTGATCAGTTACCTCTGGAGCCAGCCTTGTGCAACTCAGGGGAGGCCTGGAAGACCAAAGCAAAAGCCTTTTACTTCAAAAACAGGGTCACAGGGGCTTGTATACGGTTTCAATAACAGGCTAATTAGAAAACAGTAGTAACATGTAAACATGACAACACAAAATTTAAATTTATGAGAAGTGTACTTGGGACAAAATGCATCTCTTTCAATGCTTTTATTATTCAATAAGAATTAATGAAAACACGTGTGCTAGTTACCTATTGATTGCCTCTCATCTCCAAATTCACCCTTTTAGACAGCTCAGTGAAAATGGACCTGGGCCCTTTAAATATATTTTCTCTGCTAGCCGGCACTGAAGTTGTATCAGTATAGAGTGCTGCAGAAACACTGCAGAAGGAAAGGGGCTCGCTTCCTTGTTCTGTGGTACTTGTGAGGCGGGCTCCTGCAGAGGCCGCAGGTTCTGTAGTGCATGGCAGCCAGCAGCACCCAGAGGTCAGCAGCTACACCCCGCACCCCCACCCCCCACCCCCCCGCCATGCACCCTCCCTTGTAGGTTTTGTAGAGGAGCTCTTCTGCCTCCTGCAGAGCTGGTAGCTTCTCCAGGGCAGGCTCCTGCAGTACTCTCAGCTTCTCCATCCAGTGCTCTGCTCCTGGTGTGTGCAACTGACCGCAGCACCCCATGGCCAGAAGCCTGCCCTAGCACCCACCTTGGGCAGTTCCTCAGCGAAGTGCCTCCATTAAGACGCCTCCCTATGAATAGCTTTCCCTGGCACCCTCAAGGGCAGATTTTTAGCAAACTCCCAAGAGGACAGATTTCTAGCAAGTTTCACCAGCACAGCAATACAGTGACTTTTCTGCTACCCGGAGAGCCAGGGCGGCATCCCCTTCAACAAGACCTGGATCTCAGCGCCACCCCACGCCCTGGGGGCGGGTTCTTGCTTGGGGGCTCCATCTCAACCCCACGGCTAGTGGCTGCTCCTTATATTTACTGTTTCTGTAATCTTTAGAGTTCTCTTTACTTCTTACTAGACAATGCATGATTACTTTAATCCTTTGTTGTGGTTAATCATTCTTCATACTAAACTTTCCCTGTGTAAATTATTATATGGTTTCTCTCTCCTGATTGAATCCAGGCCGATACAATGTGTGAACAAACCAAGAAATTGGAAAAAGAACAAAACAAATAAACAAAAGAAAAACACGGACATTATTAAAGATAAAAAGCAGAAATTAACAAATTAGAAAAGGTCAGTAGGATTGATAAATAAACTTGAGAAGCATTTGGAAAACAATGCCGAATTTAAACAGACAAACTTGTATGGCAATGTTAAGTAAATAATAATGCAAAAAGTACAGAATATTAATAATGGGACAGAAAATATAACTGATCTTAGAAACAGAGGCAGTTAAGACAATTAAGGAAAAAGCGAATCTAGGAAAATACAAAAACAAAGACTGACTCAAGAAAAGCTATAAAATCCAAGTAGTTGAGTAATACTGAAAGGAATATAAAAAACTACCTTCCAAAAAGTGTGGTTCAAGCAGTTTCATCATTAACTTTTCCAGCTTTCAAAAAACAGGCAAGTCTTGTGCTATTTAAACTCAGAAGATAGGAAAAGAAGGAGACTCCTATTCATTTTAAGACTTCTCTAGGTCTCATAGTAAAGTTCAGACAGTAACATCTGATGAGGTGGTAAAATTAAGAGTTACTATAAATGAAGCAACTGATTCAGTGATTTATAGACCTTAAGTGGAAAGAAGGGAAAGAAACTATATTTGCTGAGGTCCCTATGACTAGTGCCAAAACACCCACTGTAAGATATGCCCTCTGACCATAACTGCCCAGAAGAAAACATGGGTAATTTTTAAAATAATCATGGAATGGGATAGACCTTTTTAATTATGACATAAAAGAAAATACTGAAACCTTTTATTTGGATCACTAAAGCAATAAGTACATAGACAGTGAAAAGACAACAAACTGGAAAAATATTATAAAATATATAATCAGCAAAGGGCTATTTTTCTAGATATGCAAGTAGCTCATATTCAATAAGGAAAGGATTAACCAGCCAACATTAAAATGCAAAAAGAATATAAACAATTAGCTCATGGTATATATGTGTATATATATACACACATATATGTATATGTGTGTGTATATATATATATATATATACACACACATATATTGTATAAATGTATACACACGTTAGACCTTTGGCCAGGAAAAACCTCCTCTTTTTGCTTATTCAAATTCTATTTATCATGCCCTCAAGAAAGTTTTCCAGTTTTCCCAGAGAACTCCTATAGCATCCCTAACTTGATACTCAATATTAATGTCCCCTCTATTCATCTGGAAATACTAGGAATTTCTTTGAACAAATAATGTATGTATATGAAATAGTTATTATTACCTAAAGTGAAACCAGTGTTTTCTCAGAGTGAGGTCAAAGGATGACCTGCATTAAACTCACCTGAATACTTTATAAAATACAGATTCATGGGCACTGACCCAGACAACAAAATGAAAATCTTCTGGAGACCAGAAGACCATGGTGGCCTAGGCCGGAGCTGACCTTGAGTGCTTTGAAAATTCTTCTCAGGTGATTCATATGTGCACTTGCCTTTGAGAATTCTGCCCCTGTGAGTCAGTAATAAAAATGTCTGTCTTTATTTTGTAGAGACTTTACAGAGTGTTTTCCACAAGCATTTTCTAATTCCATATTTACATGTGACCTGGGGATTGTCACAGCTGGTATTATTAGCCCCACTTAACGATAAGGAAATAAAGTTCAGAGAGATTTAGGGACTTGCTCAGAGACTCACCTAGAAAATGGTGGAGCTCAGATTTTGATTATCTTTTCACAAATACAAACTCCATCTCCACCCCTTCATAGAAACCCCCTAAAATTCACAGTTCTTCATATTTGTAGAACAAACTCATGGTGATTCTTCAGAACAAACTGATGACAACAGGCATAAGTGGCAGTAGTGAAGGATGAGAGCACCTCTGGAACCCATGGGTCTAGGAGGAAGGAGCCGATGTCACAGATGACAGAGGTACATGATCACACAGTTGTTACTAAAAGAAGGCAGGGCCAGAACACACCACTACAGCAGGAGACAGCAACAGGAGTTAAGGAAGTACTCAGAGAAGATGAGAGAGCCAACTTATAAAGAAGGGAGGTATGTCTGAAACACAACCTGAGTTGAGCACAAATTCTTATGTGTTTCAAGAACAACTGGGCCTAAGACCTTCAGCGGCAGAGGCAGCAGCAATCATAAGAACAGCAACAATGACCCCAGGCCACAGACAACTGACCCAGAGCTACTGCCGCTGTGGATTCCTTAGTCTGAGGTTTCTGCAGCCCGTGTTTACCAAGGTGCTTGAGAATCCCCATCTCAGCAAAACTCACTCTCTCAACCCACAGCCAGGCCTGAGAGCCCCAGGGCACAGATCCCAGTAGAGGTTCTGGCAGCCTCAGCCCCAGACTTGCCCTCTGATCTCTATGTCAGGGACTTCATGTCACTGTCAGAATGTTTTCCTGGCTTCACAGTCTACCCTTTACCCACAAACCCCTTTAGTGACGTTATATGAACCTCTCCTCCCCTCACCGAGCCCCCATGACCCTTCAGCCCTCAGGTGGAGCTGGCTGTCTACATGGAACTATTCCAGCCCTGGGGCATTTCTGAATTGCTAGGAGTCTGTCCACTGAACCCACCTGCTGATCCCCTAGGGAAATCATAATAAAACTTTATGATGACTGTATGTCGGTGAGCTTTATCCATATTGTTGCCTGAAGATGCCCTTTGTTCGTTTTCCTGGCTGTGTAGAAGTCCGTGGTAGGACTCTGCCATATTTTTAGATCCATCTTCTGCTGGTAGATAATTGGGTAGTTTTCAATTTGGGCCCATTTCAGTTTTGCTGTGTTAATGAATTTCTCTTGCTATAGCTAAGGGTGGAATTGCTGTATATTCAGCTTTGGAAGATAATGTCGTGGAGTCATCGACACAGAGTTAAGCAGTTTCCTCACAAACAGACCTTACGTGAGCCTTCCGGTCGCTCAGGATCCTCAACATTTAGTATTGTGAGACTTCAACAGTTTTGTCCATCTGTAGACTGTGTGGTTTTAATTTTCATTTCTCTCATGATTAAATGAGAGACTACTTTTCATATGATTTTGGCCATTAGGAGTTCCTCTAATACGAGATGTGTGTTCAAGTATTTTGCCAGTTTTTCTAATCGATTGGAACGAGTTCTTTACATATTTTAGGTACTAGTCCTTTGCCGGTTACTATCTGTTACAAACATTTTCTTGCATTCTGTTGCTTGTCTTTTCATTCTCTATGGTATCCTTCAATTAACTGTTTTTTAAAAACATACTTATGATGACACTTTTACTCCTCAAGAAGTTAATAATTTGTTCTTTTATTTTTAAGAGACTAGAATAACTGATAATTGGGAGGAAAGAGATTAGAGGAAATTGACATTCTGTACCATATTTCTCTGTGATGCTTGAATTTTTATATTGATCATGTATTGCTTCATTCAACAACTGTTTATTGAGCATGTGATATGTGCCATGAGCTGCTCTAGATCCTAGGGATCCATTACTGAACAAAAGAGACAGACACCTGGCCTAACAGAACTTACAAGGTGGGATTCAGTATTGCTTTTATTTTTTAAAAAAAGATATAAAAGACTGATTTAGTTTCCATCAGATTTTCATTTTGAGCTTTACATACCTATACGTAAAAACAACATGGCACCGAACTCAGAGGAAATATTTAAGAAGATAAGCAAACCTTTCTGTCAAGGGTTGATTTGTCATTGATTTCAGCAGCAAATTTTCCAGAAAGTATGCTGAAAAGTCAGATCCCGGTCCTCTTTAACAGAGACAGTATATAAAGGCATTTATTTTAAAACACCTTATTGTCATGAGTCATCTTAAATCAAAGATGCAAGTTGAAACATGAGTCAGATTCTGGACTGAATTTATCATAGTCATCACATTTAAATTTTTATTCTGAGTCAGTAATATATACACATAGGAAAATAAAATCAATGAGTATGCAAGGAATGTGAGCAAATATACCTCCATTCAAAACCCCGCCCCACCACTGCCATACTCCAGTCCTCTCCCCCCAGGTAGCCACAGTTATCAGTTTCTTTCTTTTTTTTTAATTAATTTTTTAATTGAAGTATAGTTGATTTATAATGTTGTGTTAATTTCTGGTGTACAGCAAAATGATTCAGTATATATATATATATATATATTCTTTTTCAGATTCTTTTCCATTATAGTTTATTACAAGATGTTGAATATAGTTCCATGTGCTACACAGTAGGACCTTGTTGTTTATCTATTTTATATATACTAGTGTGTATCTGTTAATCCCAAACTCCTAATTTATCCCTCCACCCCTTTCCCCTTTGGTAACCATAAGTTTGTTTCCTACGTCCATCAGTGCGTCTGTTTCTGTTTTGCAAATAAGTTCATTTGTATCACTTTTTTTAGATTCCACATATAAGTGATATCATACGATATTTGTCTTTCTCTGACTTACTTCACTTAGTATGATAATCTCCACGTCCAGCCATGTTGCTGCAAATGGTATTATTTCATTCTTTTTATGGCTGCGTAATATTCCATTGTGTAAATATACCACATCTTCTTTATCCATTCATCTGTCCATGGACACTTAGGTTGCTTCCATGTCTTGGTTATTGTAAATAGTGCTGCTATGAACAATGGGGTGCATGTATCTTTTTGAATTAGAGTTTTCTCCAATGTATGCCCAGGAGTGGGATTGCTGCATCATATGGTAGTTCTATTTTTAGTTTTTTAAGGAACCTCCCTACTATTCTCCATAGTGGCTCCACCGATTTACATTCCCACCAACACTGTAGGAGGGTTCCCTTTTCTCCACATCCCATTTAGCAGTTTCTTATGTGTCCTTCAGAAGATGTTCAATAATGTGCGAACACATAGGAAATACATATGCATTCTGTTTTAACTATTTTGTGCCACTGGGTTAACAAGCAGAGGCTGCAGATTTCTGGGGTGGGGATGGGGGCTGTGATCTGGATTGAAGCAAAGTGACAGCCTCTCCCAAGCTCAGAACTGGGCCAGGTGAAGCTGGAAGGGCAGGGTCTTGACAAAGCCTCAGCCCCAGGCTGGCTCTCCAGGCTGGTTTAAGCGACCTAAAGATTGTTTGGATGCTGCGTGGAGGTGGCAGTGACCTCTATGGGATCCCAGGTTGCACCTCTTCCATCTCAGCCCAAGCTTCAGAGGGCACATTTACGTAGAGGGCTTTACTTCCCCTCCTCTACTCCTTAAAAATGAAATGAATGCTGACATCACACCACTCCCCCTTCCTCCCAGATGTCTAGGCAGTCCCCCCTCCTCACTTGGCACCGTTACACCCTGTGAGGCCTGCTCCTGCACAGCTAGCCCCTTCCTTTGCCTGTCCTCCCCTCAGTTTAGCTTCCCAGGGTGTAACATTGGGTTGATTTCTTGTCCCCTTCTGTTAGCTCCCGCCCTACCTGTGGCCTCCTATGCTTCAGGCTCCCTGCTAGGTCCAATAGCCAGTGCTCTGGGAAAGGTACTTTAGATCCATAACATCAGTAGCCTTGGGGGGATCAAGTTAATATGTGTGAAGTATATTCTATAAATATTCCCTCGCTCTGTACTACAAAATTCTCTCCAAAACTGAGTTGACAGATTGAACAAATAAAAATACAGAATGCACAGTCAAATTTGAATTTCAGAGAAACCACAAATAATTTTTAGTACAGTATGTCTGGTGCAATCATTAATTTGTATTTAATCTGCCAACTCTATTCCAAAACCCAGTTGAGCAGTTAAATTAAACAGTTCTTCTAATCTGCATGTCTTTGCCCTAAAAACAAAGTTCTAATCCTCCCTTCAATGACTGTGGCCCACGCACAGCAAAACACCCACCAGTTTTAAAACTGGGCATTTTGAGTAGTCTTGGGCCAGCGCAGGAAGCATTTCAAAGTGGTTGCTAGGTGGCGGATCTCAACTCTGGAAAGCATTTTTCAAACTCTATCAGTACTGCTTGGTGAGAGTAGCTTGGTAATGAGTAGCTTGGTAATGAGCCCAAATGTGTATGGTTTATAGAGCTTTACTCTGTTACCATTTTTCTTCCATTTGAAAATCTGTAGCAAAACTGAATTTAAATAACCCTTCTAAAAAGCTTTGTCTTTTAAACCGAATGCCAGAATGTCTAGGTAAACACAGAATTTAGTAATCACGGGTTTAATTTATTTCAGCTGCTTTTCCCTGCTGAATTTTTGAGATAGGTAAGACTGGATTTCTTCCAAACAAATCTGGGCAGGAGAAAACTTGAAAATATCGGCCCGTTTTAAGTATCCCCACATGATTCCTGATACAGTTTTACCTGGAGAATGGAGGGCACATAGCAGAATTTTTTTTATCTTGACTTCTCTGGCAGACACCAAATACTTCATACACAAGGAACAGTGTGGCCTATTCAGATAACTCTTTGTTCAAATTACTTAACAAACTTCATGAAACAAGAGTTATGATTCTACATACCGTTTTGATAATTCAGAGAAAGAGCAGGGACCAGAAAAGGACAGAAAAGAAGGGGCATAGACACTGGGAAATTATCACCAAGGGAAATTAGTGACGATATCACCCCTAATCCAGTTTCCCCGAAAAGGAACACAACTCTGCTTAGAGCATGTTCACCAAATTTCACCATTAAGATTGTATTCAGGGGCTTCCCTGGTGGCGCAGTGGTTGAGAGTCTGCCTGCCAATGCAGGGGACACGGGTTCGAGCCCTGGTCTGGGAAGATCCCACATGCCGCGGAGCAACTGGGCCCGTGAGCCACAACCGCTGAGCCTGCACGTCTGGAGCCTGTGCTCCGCAGCAAGAGAGGCCGCGATAGTGAGAGGCCCGCGCACCGCGATGAAGAGTGGCCCCCGCTTGCCGCAACTAGAGAAATCCCTCGCACAGAAACGAAGACCCAACACAGACGAAAATAAATAAATAAATAAACTCCAATCTCTTTAAAAAAAGATTGTATTAAGAGCAGACTTCTAATTATACAAAGCAGAATTAAACCATACCTGTGTCTCTGTTCAATAAAGTATTCTCTTTTACTACCTTACCTGCCCCAGGCATTGAAGAATGGGAACAAAGCAAAGAATTACGGAAATTTAGAACTAAAAGGAACCTTTTTTCTTAATTGGTGCTCAAATTTTGTGAAGAAATAATTTAAATGTTTAAATTTGCTAATAAATGATGTACAATTAGGTGGAACCATATGAAATTGCTGTCATTTGACTCTTTTTGACTTATAAAAATGGCAATTCCATTTGATTCTACCTAATGCTATGCAGACGTTAGAAAAATATATGGTACCTCTATAAGTACTGGTATAGAATGATATCCCACGTAAATGATGAGAACCCCATTATAGGACACTAGTGTGTGTATGGGTGTCTAGTGTATGTGGGGATATATATGCTTGTTTATGTCCCACCATAAATCTGAAAATTTATAAAATACACAAACTGTTAACAGTGAATGCCTCTAGAGGGCCAAGTGGGAAACTAGAGACAAGAGCAGGGGGTATTTTTTACTTTTGTACAATCCCAATTTTTACCACATGAATGTATTAAAAGTTTAAAAGAAAAAAAATAAAATACCAGATTGGAATTAACATATATACACTAATATGTATAAAATGGATAACTAATAAGAACCTGCTGTATAAAAAAAATAAATAAAATAAAATTCAAATAAATAAATAAATAAATAAAATACCAAACCAGCAAGGAAACTACTGTTTAAAGAGGTGAAGGGTCTGTCCAAGCCATGCAGTGACCTCAGACTAGAACCCATTGAAGAAACCGGCTGCTCAGTTGCTTATGTTATCCCTACAATTCAAAGAACAGTGAACAGTAGCTTCTGGGGCCTGACCAGTTCAGGGAGTCACCCTCCACCTGACCTTGTGGTTTACCCGGGATCTTAATCACTCTAGTTCAGTGGAGAGCTTCCCCCCTCAAAACGCAGTGTCACTGGAGGGTCAGTAGATCAGACGTAAATCATCCTCCCTGCAGTTGTGAATTAGCAGATTGGATGCTGCTGGCAAAAACTGGCAGCAAGAAAGAAACCCTTCCTCTCGAACAAATCTTACCATTTCCTTAGGTCCTGTCAAGAAGAGTCCTGTGAGCCATTTTCAACAAGATCTAATCCTTTTCTCATTATGATCTTTTTTTCTTTAGGCTAGAGTAGGAGACAATAGCCTAAAGAACAATTTTATTCTAATTATTTGCTGTTCAAGATAGGGGAAAAGTTAATTAGGAATTCGTTTTATGTACAGTTATCTGTCAGATCTCCTCCGCTCCCCGCCCCACTTCTGTGTCCCATTTTCCCCCAGCCATTGGACTGGCCTCATCCAAATTATTCTAATTGAACCAGTGTTCCTCAAGCTGTGCTGAGGAGGGGGAACAATTTCATTTTGCAGTTGAAGAAACTACGGTCTTCAAGATTAAGTGACTTGTCCTCATTCCCACAGTTGGAAAGTGGCAGACACAAACTGAAAACCCAGCTGCCTGACTTCCAGCCAAGTGTCCCTAGTCTTGAAATAAAGCCACTTATTTCACCCTTTCCCTCCAGCAACTGTCCTGTTTTTCTCCTCCCGTCTACTGTCAAAATTCCCACCCTTGCATTTAGGTGCCTGTACTAAGTTTTCATGCTGACTGCTTTCTCCAGAAGCCCTGCATGTTGGCTTTTATGCCCACCAAGATGGGAGGGGCTGGTTGAAAGGGCACTAAGTGAGCAACATGGCTAGCATTAGATGCCATCTGGTGCTGGTCTTTACTGACTGACTGTTAGCAAGACCATGGCAGGAGCAGTCAGCACGGTCATACCTACTTTCTTTACTACTGTATCTACAGCGAGCCCAGAGCCTGGTACCAGCCAGGAGCCGAATAAATACTAGCTGACACACAGGTCTGCTGATCTGACTTTCCTCTCAGAAACTCTTCCTTTCTAAGGCTTTAGCGTTTCTCCTGCTGATTGGATGACCCCTCTTGGTTTGCCTCCTCTTCCTCTGGACGTTATCATCAATTGATCAATCTGTTCATTACTGAAGAACTACAGGAGATAGAGAAAAAACTGACAATGGGGTGCTTACATTTTATTTGTGAAAGAGATGAATATAAATGAATAATGGAATCACAAATAATATCAATATAATGGTGTAATAGTTATGAGGCAGATTGGAGCAAGACTGCACGGGTACTCAACCTCTCTGCATTTTAGTTTCCTCATCTATAAACTGGAGACAGTGGTAGTTGCTACCTCATAAGGTTGTTGTGATGGTTAAGTCATTTAACACACTTGAAGCAGTTCAACGAGGGTCTGGTATATTGTAAGTGCTCAAAAAAGCGTTTTAAAAAACACAGGGTAATATATAAATCATTATTATAAGAGCTGTAAGAGAGTCTCTTTTTTTTTTTAACATCTTTATTGGAGTATAATTGCTTTACATTGTTGTGTTAGTTTCTAATGTGTAACAAAGTGAATCAGCTATAGGTGTACATATATCCCCATATCTCCTCCCTCTTGCATCTCCCTCCCACTCTCCCTAACCCACCCCTCTAGGTGGGCACAAAGCACCGAGCTGATCTCCCTGTGCTATGCGGTTGCTTCCCACTAGCTATCTATTTTACATTCGGTAGTGTATATATGTCCATGCCACTCTCTCACTTCATCCCAGCTTACCCTTCCCCCTCCCCATGTCCTCAAGTCCATTCTCTACGTCTGCGTGTTTATTCCTGTCCTGCCCCTAGGTTCTTCAGAACCATTTATTTAGAAAGTCTTTTTTTAAGAACTTTTTTTCCCAGTGAGAACTAATCAATTCTCAAAACCTCTTTTTCAAATATCCTTTCCAGATTTTTTCTTTGCCATTTTGACTCATCACTTCATTGTACCAGGGATACTAAGCCTGTCCAGGATGTTTAAGGTCTGAGGAAGGGAGAACTGAGGCGCCCCACCTAACAGCGAGCACCAACCAACCGTCCGACGGGGGAGTGAGGCTCTGTGTGCCCCTCCAATCCAGCCTACCCCACAGTTGGCTGCAGCAGCGTGGGAGAGCCCCGGGAGACCCGCAGGAGAAGCAGAAGGACACACCACACCAGCCCACAGAATGGTGAGGAACAGTAAATAATAAAATTTGCTATTTTAAGCCACTAAGTGGTAAGGTGGTTTGTTTCACAGCAAAGTATAACTGAAATACCATCTTTAATTTTGGTACCAGAGGTGGACATGCTAACGTTTTGAATATTACAAATCTCAATATTAAGTATTTACACACAGCTATTTGCATTTTAAAAAACTCGGGAATTCCCTGGTGGTGCAGTGGTTAAGAATCTACCTGCCAATGCAGGGGACACAGGTTTGATCCCTGGTCCGGGAAGATCCCACATGCCGTGGAGCAACTAAGTCTGTGCTGTACAACTACTGAGCCTGCACTCTAGAGCCCGAGAGCTACAACTACTGAGCCCACGTGCCACAGCTACTGAAGCCCGCGCGCCTAGAGCCTGTGCTCCGCAACAAGAGAAGTCACCGCAATGAGAAGCCCGCGCACTGCAGCGAAGAGTAGCCCCCGCTCTCCACAACTAGAGAAAAGCCTGTGCACAGCAATGAAGACCTGACGCAGCCAATAAATAAATAAATTTTAAAAAAACCTCAAAGTAGGACATTCTGCATAATGTGTTTAAAAGTAGCTTTTCTCCCCCACTTATCATATTTTGAATTTCTGTATGAGTAATTATATATCTACACTATTATTTCTGGTGGTTGCATTTTACATCATGATTTACTAGCGAGTCTTCTAATGATAAAGTCTGCTTCTAATCTTTTGCCACCATAAGAAATGCTTTGACGGACATCTTTGAACAATATACTTCTTTTTACACATCAAAGATTATTTCCTCAGGATTATTTCCTGTGTATGGAATTACTAGGTTGAAGATTTGCCTGTTTTCAAGGTTTTGATAAGTATCATCTCATTGCTCTTCAGAAAGGTTGTTTACATTGCTACCATGAATGAGTCAGAACCCTCTTTTGCCTGCACTTTTATCAATAGTGGGTTTTTTTTTTTTAAATCTTTGTTGATCTAATGGATGAAAAACTATGATCTCATTACTATTTTGATTTTGTTATTACTATTGGGCCTGAGTGTGTTTTCATGTATAGAAGGCACTTGTGTCTTCTCTAAAATTTGTATTCTCACTCTGTTCATTTTCCCACTGTTATCTTTTCCTTATAGATTTGTGAGTGATATTGATATAATGCTTTGTCTGTTATGTATATATTTAAATATTTTTCTGTAATTTCCTTCCAAGAGAAGATTTCCCTCAGACTTTATGGGTTTAGGTGGATTTTTTTAATGCACAAACAAATCTGTTTATTTTTATTTATTTATTTATTTAATCTCTGAGACTGGAGTTATCAGATTTATTGTTTTAAAAGATAGCAAAGTTTAAATATAATCCTTTCAGAGAGTGTCAGATGTTATCCAAGTAAAATCCAGACCCCTCAGTTTATGTAACACACCACATTCTATTCTCCCCATATTTAGCCAGGTTTATCTCCCACAACTTCTAAATGCCAGTTCCCTGTTCTTGTGATTTTAGTTTCTGGTAGGCGGAGCTCATGGGCTCTGGAGCCTGACAGATCTGAGTTAGGATTCTGACTCAACCACTTTCCAGCAGGTATGAGAAGAGCTCTTAGAGCCTCAGCTTCTTCATTATTTAAGTGGAGACAGGATTAATTTGAGGTTAAATTAGTTCCTGAAATATAGTTGGCACTTAATAAATATGAGTTCCCACGCCATGCCCCCATGTTTTTGCTCACGCTGGGACATGTCTCTCAGATGCCTTTCTCTTCTTCTCCATCTCGTGATATTTTACCCATTCTTCTGGTCCCCTTCTACCCAGACTCCTTCACAGAGGCTTTCAGAGAACGGAGAGCTTATCATACACCTTACTCAGCTTAGGTGCCTTAATTTTTTATTTTAATGTTTCAGATGTTGTTAATCAGCAAGTTATAAACTTCAGGAAGGCCTGGCCCAGTGCTTGGCACTTAAATGCACCCAATAAGTATTAGTGGTTAGGACTCCGTGCTTTCACTGCTGGGGCCTGGATTTGATCCCTGGTCTGGGAACTAAGATCCTGCAAGCCTCGTGGTATGGCCTAAAAAAAAAAAAAAAAAAGGAATGCATGAGATTTAACTTCAAGGTAATAACACTAGTTAGCAAATTGCACTTTAAAATTAGCCTAATTATTATTCCAGACACATAATTGGTGATAAGTGCAAATTTGTTTAGTAAATGTAGCAATAATTGGTATCTCAGCCTCTAAGACCCTGTATTATACCACTGAATATTTTAATAGTTCAATATGTCATTGCGGGGAAATGGGTGAAGGTGGTCAAAAGGTGCAAACCTCCAGTTATAAAAAAAATAAGTTCTGGGATGTAATGTACAGTTTGGTGATTACAGTTAACAATACTGTATTGTATATTTGAAAGTTGCTAAGAGAGCAGATCATAAAAGTTCTCATCACAAGAAAAAAAATTTGTAACTATGCAAGGTAATGGATATTAACTAAACTCATTGTGGTAATCATTTCACCATACAGTAAGTCCCCTACATACAAACCTTCAAGTTGTGAACTTTCAGATGTGAACGTGCGTTCCATCAACGTCAGGCATGTGTGAAACTGCACCTTGCCCTCCATCTCCTATTGCTGATAATCCTTCAGCTCTACCATCTCCTACCTCATCTCCCTCTTCCTGTCAATAACTCTTCTTGCCTATTCACTCGATGCCAGCCCCTGTATGCCAGCTGTTGACTGTACTACTGTACTTTTCAAGGTACCGTACTGTAAGATTAAAAATGTTTTTATTTTTTGTTTGTTTTTTGTTTTTTTTAACATCTTTATTGGAGTATAATTGCTTTACAATGGTGTGTTAGTTTCTGCTTTATAACAAAGTGAATCAGTTTTACATATACATATGTTCCCATATCTCTTCCCTCTTGCATCTCCCTCCCTCCCATCCTCCCTATCCCACCCCTCTAGGTGGTCACAAAGCACAGAGCTGATCTGCCTGTGCTATGCGGTTGCTTCCCACTAGCTATCTATTTTACGTTTGGTAGTGTATATATGTCCATGCCACTCTCTCTCTTTGTCACATCTTACCCTTCCCCCTCCCCAGATCCTCAGGTCCATTCTCTGGTAGGTCTGTGTCTTTATTCCCGTCTTGCCACTAGGTTCTTCATGACCTTTTTTTCCCCTTAGATTCCATATATATGTGTTAGCACACTGTATTTGTTTTTCTCTTTCTGACTTACTTCACTCTGTATGACAGACTCTAACTCCATCCACCTCACTACAAATAACTCCATTTCGTTTCTTTTTATGGCTGAGTAATATTCCACTGTATATGTGTGCCACATCTTCTTTATCCATTCATCCGAAGATGGACACTTAGGTTGCTTCCATGTCCTGGCTATTGTAAATAGAGCTGCAATGAACATTTTGGTACATGACTCTTTTTGAATTATGGTGTTTGTTTGTTTTTTATGTGTTATTTGTCTGAAAAGTATTATAAACCTATTACAGTACAGTACTATATAGCTGATTGTGTTAGTTGGGTGCCTAGGCTAACTTTGTTGGACTTACGAACAAATTGGACTTATTAACGCGCTCTCAGAACGGAACTCGTTCGTATGTATGGGACTTACTTGTATATACATATATCAAATCATGTTGTACACCTTAAACTACTACAATGTTATATGTCAATGATATCTCAGTAAAACTGGGAAGAAATTAAAATTTTTTCATTAAAAATATATACCATCAGAATTTACCAGTGGAATGTATCATTCCTAATAGTTTAACATACTGTATTTCTCCAATTCTAAGAAGTACTTTGGTCTCACATTGTAACATCTCTAAAACTGGGATGTGTCTTACTATTAGAGAAACAGCCAATGGCCAGGTGGCAGTCCTGATATAGTTGGCATTGTCTTTATATTTGTGAACGTGGTTATAACTGCTGGAATTTCATCATTTTACTGAGTTCTGTGCAATTTAATACTACATTTGTCAAAGCCATATGCTAAGAAATGCAGTTGAAGGCAGGAGAAATTGCCAGATGTGTCAGATTAGGTGAAAGAAATTCCAAAACAACAAGAGGCTAATATAACCAATTCATGTATCACACAGGTCAATAGTGAAGGCCTGGAACTTCAGTTTGTCAGAAACTTCCTTCTGGCCATTAATAGAGAGGCTACATATGTTGTAGTGACATATAATTCAGTTGAACAAGAAAACTATGCTTTTAGTCAAATAGGATTATGCCAGCAGCAAACTTGAAGAATGAGTGTCTGTCTAGGAAGCAAATCCCAGAGACAAGGCTAGGACATCCTTTTAAGAAATGCTATACTATCAATGATATTGTGTGGAAAAACACACTTATTGATTGCTCTGTGTGAAAAGGGATTCAGGAGAATTAGACTCTGTGTACAGAATTTGTAGAAATACTTTAATCAATTTATTTTGCTTATATTTTCCTTTTCTAAATATGCACAGTACTGAAAAATTTATATCTAAGTCTAAAAGCACTGTTTCAGTAAGTATTAAAAAGATCCTATGTGACAACACATTGTGTCATAGTTTAGTTGGCAGCTCTTTTTCTTTCTGGGTGGTACATACAATCAAAGATGTCCTAGATTTGAATAGATGTGGTAAATTGAATGGAGGCTAAAATGGGCAGTAGATCTGTGAATTTCCAAGCTTCCCTTAGTGAAGGAACAGAGCTTGGTGTTTTGTCATTGTTCTTGTTTTGGTGGGTATTATGTTGTTGCTTAGGAATGAGGTAGGGAGATCCTGCGATTTCTTCACAATTATCAGTTAGGCTTGTTTGCAGGACCAACATAATTTGAAGAGAAGCTAGCTTCTCACATCACCATTTACAACTTCTTAACGTAAGTCACAAATTGCATTCTGAATTAGGTAACATTTCATTTGTCATTAGCTAAGCACTTTTAAAATTAAATGTATTATATTTTTCCAATATAAAAGTAATATGGGTTAGTATAGAAAATGTCCTATATGAAAAAGTGGGTAGGGTCTGTCCTGGTGGCGCAGTGGTTGAGAGTCTGCCTGCCAATGCAGGGGACACGGGTTCGAGCCCTGGTCTGGGAAGATCCCACATGCCGCGGAGCAACTAGCCCCGTGCGCCACAACTACTGAGCCTGCGCGTCTGGAGCCTGTGCTCCGCAACGGGAGAGGCCGCGATAGTGAGAGGCCCGCGCACCGCGATGAAGAGTGGCCCCCGCTCGCCGCAACTGGAGAAAGCCCTCGCACAGAAACGAAGACCCAACACAGCCAAAAAAAAAAAAAAAAAAAAGTGGGTAGGTGTAAGTATGTAAGCAGCCATATTTCTTCCAACCAAAATATTTGGTAAATTTTTTTTAGAAAAATTTCTTATGTTTTGATGCCATTTCTTCTAGTTTACAGAAATATCTCAGATCAAAGTAACATATATTTAATGTACAGTATTTGGAAAGTATAGCAAAGTATAAATAAGCATGAAAAACATCAGGCTTCATCTCACCACCACCCAGAGATTGCCTCTTAATATTTTTGGCCATCACATTCAACCTGTCCAGGGCAAACAGGAGCGCTCAGTGGATGCTCGATACATCCTTACTGAATGCGTGAATGCCAAAAAAGAGAACTTGGAGAACAGCCCATATGACTTGCTAATAGAATTAATTATACAGATCTTATGGTCTAAAAATCATCTGTCTTCTCAACTTTGCCTTATTCTTCTCACACAGCTGGAGCTTGTCCAGGACACAACCAACTTTCTACTACTTGGCAACGGAGCACTCTGGGGCACTTGGTCATTGTCCTCACATCACTCCTCTCATTCATTCATTCGTTCATTCAACAAATACTTGTTAAGTGCCCTCTATGTGCCTGGAATACAGAGGGAGTAATAAAGAAACATGGCCCCTGCCCTCTTGAAGCTTTCAGTCAAAAGAGGATAAAACAGATAAACATAAAAATGAATACATGATTAAATATATTTGCGTATTGTGGCAAGTGGAGAAAAGGAAGAGAACAGGTGGCTGGGGAAATAAATAAACCATAATCTGATTCAAGAGGGAAGGCCTCTCTGATGGAGTGACAGGTCAGAAGGTCAAGGAGGAACAAAAGGGAAGATGCTGAGGCTGGCAAACTTTAAGTGGGTGTGGCCTAAAAACAGTGAAGGAACAGGTGTTGCGGGAAAAGACTAGGCTACAGACGTAAGCACTTCCTGTAGGGCCTCATAAGCTATGGAGAGGATTTTGAATTTTATCCTGTGTATGCTTAGAAACCAATAAGCTTTTTTTTTTGTAATTTAAATTGCGTTTACTTTTAATAGGTAACATTCGCAATCCAGAGTATACAAGATCCAAAGATTATTGAATGAAAACACTCCCTCCCTCCGGCTTCCTAGGCACCCAGTTTCCCCTCCCCCGAGCTGGCTGTAAGTATACCTCCGGAAATACTCCAGGCACAAACAAGAAAACTTATCAGTCTGTAAGATATTTTAAGCAGGGGAGCAAGGCATCGGATTTGTGTTTTAAGACAACCCGAATGCTGAGAGGTGTCTGGCTTTCTGCGTTCAGAGCTACGCGCTCCAGCTCACGCATTTCACAGACCCTACTCTGCTCGGCATTCCGGGTTTCTACCGGGGAGATCCCCCGGGGGCCCAGGGCTTCGTAAATTACATCCTGGCAGGGCTCCCACGCTCGTTCCCACGCTGTGCTCCAGGCAACGGACCTGCGCGCTCGAAGCTCCCACGCCGCCCCCTTCCCGCATCTCGCGGCCCGGAACCCGGGAGCTCGGCACCCAGCCCAGGTGCGCTTGTGTGTTTTTTAACGAGAGACCGGGGCAGCAGGGCAGCGGCTCCAGGATGGCTGCGACTGAGGCGGGCCCGGGCGTGGCCAAGGCTGAGGGCGGGGTCAAGCTTAGGGGTGGAGCCGACGCCTGGTCGGCTGCAGAGCTCTCCAGAGCTCCTGCTGCCGCGATTCGGTCTGGGATCCGGGCCACCCACGGGGCGGTGGGTGCTCTTTGGCCTTGGGCTCTGCAAAGCCCTGAAGGTAAATCCGCCTGGGAGACGGGCAGCTAGAGCGCTAGGGGACCAAAGACGGGGGCGGGCGGCTGGCTGGCGGCGGAGGGGAGGGTCCCGCGGCGAGTTTCCCGAGAAAGCTGAACTCGTCCCAAGTTTCTTGTGCATCAGTTTGCACCCGGCGAATTGGTGGCTGTCTCTCTCCGTGCGGGTGGTCTTTGGGCGCGGGAAGGACGCGGAGGTGATTGGATTAATCCGCCAGGGCACAGCCCAGATTTCTGTACTGGACTGCTCGGCGTGGTGGGCGCAGTTTTTGCCCCAGAAAGGGCGGGTAATTGACACGCAGTTGTGTCCAGCGCGGCAGCCGGGTGATCCCCGGGCTCAGAGCGCGCGTGTCTGCAAGGCGTGCCTGCTTGTCCGGCGGCAAAGTTCCATGACTTCTTTCCTCTTTAGGCAAGACTCACTGGGTGCTGTTACCCCCCCGACCCGGGGCTGACGCCCGAGGCTCTGCTATGGACGGCAAGAGCGAAGTAGATTTTTCCAGCAACAGCTTAACCACTTTGTGGCGGAGGCGTTCAGCCCCTCAGCCCCAGCTGCTGGGCCGGAGCAAGCCGAGGCCCCAGTCCTACCAGAGCCCCAGCGGGTTGCTGATCACGGATTTTCCGGTAGAGGACCGAGGGACGCTCCCCGCGGCGCAGACTCCGGCCCAGGTGCCCACCGCCTCCGACGGCAGGACGATCCAGAGGAGCCCCCTGCTTCTGTGCGCCCATCGGAGGTTGGTGACCAATGGGAGGACCGTCTCCCCGGAGTACAGGGCTGTTTCTCCTCGGCTTCGACGGCCCAAGTCACCCCGGGAACCTAGAGCGGCGTCGGGCGGCTACCCCAAATCCCCAGCGAACGGCACTGCGACTTCGCTCGCGCAGCAGCCGCTGCACCGCCCGCGGACTCCTCATGCGCCTGGCCCCTGCAGCCCCGAGGGGGACAGGGTCGGATTCCCCGCCAGCCCCCTGCTTTCGCCTGCTGCAAATGCGCTTACCCCTAATACCGCCTCCCCAGGCGCCCGTTCGCTGTCCGGCCAGATGGCTAAGGACCCTGAGCGGGGACCTTCGAGACTCTCTCCCGCGCCCCACAAAAGGTTTTTGGAGCAAAAACTCCCCCTCCAAAGGCTTCCCTCACAGGAGAACGAGCTCCTGGAGAATCCTTCAGTGGTTTTGAGCACAAACAGCCCCGCCGCCCTCAAAGTGGGGAAACAGCAGATCATTCCGAAGAGCCTGGCCTCGGAAATTAAAATAAGTAAATCCAACAGTCAGAATGTGGAGCCTCACAAGAGACTGCTTAAGGTGCGCAGCATGGTGGAGGGCCTTGGAGCGCCCCTGGGCCCCGCAGAGGACGAGGGCGAGGCGGAGAACGACTTGGACAGCCCGGGGTCTCTGCGGAGAGGCTTGAGGTCCACGTCCTATCGCAGGGCAGTGGTCAGTGGCGTTGATTTTGACAGTCCTACCACCTCGAAGAAGAAGAACAGAATGTCCCAGCCTATTCTGAAAGCAGTGATGGAAGACAAGGAGAAGTTTTCCAGCCTGGGAAGGATAAAGGTAAGAATGGGCAAGAGTGTCGCAAGTTAGGCATTCACTAAGCCACAAGTGAAGGTGATGGGGGTGGGGAGGAGGGGCACAGAGGAAACCAGAGGTTATTGTTCTTTTTTAATTCTGTTGTTTGTTGATCAGACCCGTGCACATTTATCTCTTGCCCATTCTGTTGCTGGCAGGCACAGCCCAGGTTAATGCAGCTTCATGGGAGGAACTGAAACTCTTAATTGTTTTAATTTTCTAAGTTTGGGCAAAAAGTGGGGGACAAATGGGGGAAAAAAAAACACAGAAAATTAAGTATTGGCTGAGTGAGCCCCGAACAGTTTTAATACAGGTAGCTGAAAAGGGGATGGTGGGCAGGCGTGTATCTGCACTCTTGATTATGTGGTTGTGCTGCTGCCTGAGGCTTGTTTAGAAATGTCAGTCATTCGTTGCTGATTCATCACAGCTGATGCAGGAAAACTGCTTTCCCTTGAGCCTATTGATTATTTTAATTACTTACACTAACGATTTAATTTACTGAATTATTTTTTTCAGTGGTGATCCCATACTAAATACCATTCAGGTAAAATGTGAATTTTAAAAGTCAGTTGCCAGATCACAAAAGACATAGTTTGTCATCTTTGCTGTTTTCTGGTTTCTCTCACCGCTGCCTGTGGTTGTATCTTATTCCCATTTTGTGCCCACTTAATCCTTGAGTGCATTTAACAAGTTGGTAGCTGAAAACTTCAGGTTCGAGTGAATGGTGTGGTGTTGCTCCCAGATAAAGGCCTAGGAGCTGTGCTCATTAAAATATGACTAAATATGACATAAAGAAATAGGGAAAACTAGGGAAGGAGATTTTGGAGTGTGCATGTGCTGTCTTCTCCAGACGCAAGACAGATCTCAGCAATCGGGCAGGAATTCATTTTGGCAGCCACATCTTTTCTTGATTAATCAGAGAGTCTATATAAATGTCACATGTGTAATACACAAGCAAGCCTGTTTTATTTTAGATCCCATGGCCTTAAAGAAGTTCCATAACATTTTATGTGTTTTTTTCTTTTCCCCTCCAACTCTGCAAGTATAGCAAAGTTCAATTTAACAGTGATGGTGAATCATGAGTAATGAAATAAGCTGTACTACTGGTCATTTGAGGATTCTCAAGCTGTATTGACAGAGCATGGGGGATATTGTTCATTTTATTTCACCTTTTTAGTGAGTTGTAGTAGTCATATGAGTGAACTACTCCAGGGATCATCTGCTGTATGCCTTTGGAAATCTAATGAATGTAACAACAAAAAAAATACTTTTTCTTAAAATAGCTGTATTTTCTGTTTGGCTCACTCATACATAGTTTGCTTTGCTTTTCCTCTTTTTGCTTTTCTTCTTCCTTAGAAAAAAATGCTGAAAGAACAAGGAACATTTGATGGGGAAGGTAAGCATTTGATTTTCCAGACTTTTATTGCTGTTTCAATGTGGAATATCAATTATAAGTTGAAATCCAACTGAAGTTACAAAAACACAAGATGAGAAAAATGTACAACTTCTTCACAAATTATACAGCACAGAGCTCTGCACTAAGCTAAATTCACCAGCAGTGAGTAAGATTAATGGCATTCTTTGTAAGCAGATGACTTTGTCAGACCAATGTTCTGGGATTTTTAATTCTTCTCTACTCTGGCTCCATCCCCACCTCCCTCAAAAAGTAGAGAAAGAGTAATGGCAAGCTCTAGCCCTTTAGTTGAAAATTAAGTTTGGCATTTAGATCTTAAGTCATATTTCCTTTGACTTAATGTTCTTTTCCCCATATTTCTACATTTTAATATCATTTCTGACTTCCTGTTTCCTAATCCAGTTTCAATTTGGGGGAAATCTAACTCTCCTGGCTGACAGAAACATACTCCTAAGAATTTCGAACCCATATAATATTTTTGTGAAGGATCTCAAAAATAAAAGCAGCTTTCACCAGGTGTTCAAACCCTAATCAGATTAGCGGACTTCGTGTAAATAGATGGATCCAGTGTCAGTGGTCTGGAAGAGCACAAAGGGAGAAGCCCCAGGTGCAGTGCTTGTAGGGCTGGGGGAGTGTGGTGGAGGTGAGGGTAGTTACTTTCTGTCATGCTTTGAAATGCTAAGATTTGCCAACCTTTAAAGAACAATGAAGAAGGGTATGCCCCTCTATAAGTAAATCTAAGGTAAAACCACCCAGAATTATATCACCTTGGCTGACTACAAAACATTTCCCTATATAATTCTTACAAAAATCAGTTCTCATTGGATCATTTAAACATGACCAGTTTATAAAAGTGTATTTACTGTACCAATCTTAGAAGACTGTTCTCTATGAGGAAGAAACCCAGATACAGTACTTTAGCTGGCTGGGATAAATTCAGATTTTATAATTGAGGAACCTGGAAGCTCGGAGAGTTTAGTACCTTGTGCACTTTCACACAGCCAGGGCTAGGACAGAGATCTGGTTCTTAGTCCGGTTTGCTTCCTCTTATACCCCCATTATGACTGTGCAGTGAACAGAGCATCTACCCAATATCGATTTTGAGAGATGCTTTGCATCTTCTGGAATTTGATAGTGGTTTTAGGACCTTTGCCTCAAAGGGTTAAAAATGTCGAGCTTTTTTGAAGTCCGAGGACAGACCTTCATTACAACTAGTTTTTATGTTGTTTCCTTTTACAAGGAGCTGTTTCTGTGCACCCTCTCCTCTCTTCTCAAATATGATGACCTAGAAATTCTTTTTCACGTATATGTACATGAGGAATGCAGGAGCCTTACAGTTAATGACTAACAAGAATGTAAGTCAGGAAGCTGTGTGGTAGAGTGGTGAGAACCTGTGATATTGGAACCAGGGGCCTGAGTTCCTGTCCTGCTGCTTCTACTCATCAGTTGAGTGACAGTGAACAAGCCTCTTAACTTCACTGAGCCCTCAGTCTCATCCTGGGTAAAATGAAGCTAATAATACTATTGCCCACGTTGTTGTGAGAATGAATGAATGTATATCAACAATGTGTGTGTATATTTTGTGCCACACACTAAGTACTTTAAAGGACACCACAGAGGTGGGGGGAACTCAAGTCTGTACCCTCATAATCTGCTTTACATATTCAGAACAATCAGAGAACAGTAAAATCTTGCATAGATTCCAGTATTGCTTTAGTAATGGTGCATATGGAACATGCAGTAGTTGCTGAGAGATGAGGCAGATGTTTGCTGGCTTCAGTAGATAGGAAAAGCATTTCAAACTCAGTATGTCCCAAACCAAACTCATAATCTTTCCTCTAAAGGTGAATCTCTTCTGGAGTTCCCATTTCCTACTTTTCCATTGTGGGACTCATAGAGCTAGGAAACATCCTTACCACCATATCCAGTTGACCCCCATATCCAGCCCATCCCCCCCAAGTCTCCATTGTCTTTCACTGACCACTTCAGTAGCATCCTAATTAGTCCCTTAAGTAGTCAATATTGTGCTCTTCCACTCTAATACAGTCTTTTCCTTTTAGTGGATTCCCATTGCAATCGGGATAAAATACAACTCTTACAGTATGAAAGAAACTCAGTCCTTTTGGACTCAGGATAAAATCCAGTTCTTTAACATTGTCTGCAAAACTCTGCTTCTTTGGACTGTCTGGCTCTTCCCCCTAAACTCACCTTACACCCTTTGTCCGCTAGACACCCATACTCCAGTGAATGACCTTCCTTTGTTCTTCTAAGGTAATATATGTCCTCTTGCCTCAGGGCTTTTACATGTGCTTTTTTTCTGTAGCTCTGTAGTTTCTCAGCTTTCAGATCTTAAGATATTCCTCATTAACACCTCTCTGACCCCCAGACTAGATCATATCCTGCTGACAGTCTGTTCTCAGAGCCCCTGTATGTAAATCTTTGGGTTTGTGGGTATGTATTTGTGCAAGATCATTGTGTCCTCAACTCTAAAATGACTTGCCTTCTCACTTGAAGTAAAAAACCAAAGTCCTTTCAATGACATTGAGGCAAGTCTGCCCTGTAGTCATCCCAACCCCCAACTCCTATACCTTCTCCCCTCCCTTACCCTATTCCAGCCACACAGGCTTCCTTGCTGATCCTTGTACATATAGATGCACCAAACAGACTCCTGCCCCAGGGCCTTTGTACTTGCTGTTCTCTCTGATGGGATGTTCTTTCCCCAGCTGTACATGTGGCTTACTTCCTCACTTCTTTTAGACCTTTGCTTAAATGTCACCTCTGTGAGGGCTTCCTGAACCACCCTGTTTAAAATCGACGTATCACCCCTTGTAACATGCTCCTGCTTTCCCTGTTTTATTCTTCTCCATGGTACTTATCAGCATCTGATATATTATAAAAGTTACTTGTTTACTTATTGTCATTCTCTCCTCATTCTGATGTCAGCTCCACGAAGAATGAGATTTTTATCTTTTTCTGTTGTTGTTCGTTGCTGTATCCCCAGTGCCTAGCGGTCGCTAGCGTCTAGTAGGCATTTTCTAAATATCAGTTGAATGAATACATGAATGAATGACTTTGACTATTTTTCTCATTAAAATTTTAGCTCATGAGGGCATGGGAAGTGTCTTTCATTTTCTGTTTACTCTCAGCCCTTGGCACATTGTGAATGTACAGTAAATATTTGTTAAATAGATAGACAAATAAAAGGGTGTAAATTCAATTTAACCTAAGAAACAGTGATATAAAGGGACAGGACCTTCATGGGTAGCGGACAGAGACATGGAAACTCTGCTTCAGTTGGCATTTCATGTATGGGCCCTTCCCCTTCCCCTGCAGATGAATTGGGGATAGAGCTGTGTGAGTGAGAAAATCACTTTTTGGTAATGACTCTTCAGTGACAGAATCCATTTGTCTCTTGTTTAACTGGAGACCAAACATCGTATACGTATAAATACGGATGTTTGTTTAGAACAAGTAGCATCATGATGGAGGGGCAATTAGTGACATGTAGGATTTGGTTTTCTTGCAGAAAACGCTGTTCTGTATCAGAACTACAAAGAAAAGGCCCTTGACATTGACTCTGATGAAGAGTCGGAGCCCAAAGAACAGAAATCAGGCGAAAAAATTGTGATTCACCATAAGCCACTGAGGTCCACGTGGAGCCAACTCTCTGCGGTGAGTGTGTACCTTCTCTTTTTCTATCTGCGGGAGTGAGAAGACCAAGTTGTGGACATTATGCCTGGCTGTGGTTTTAATTTTTTCTACCAGTGATCCTGTAACCCTAAGGAGAAAGACTCTTCGTTTAGATTGTGAAGTATTTCTTGAAACTCTGCAGGCACTAGTGAGAACATGAACTTTGACTGTTCTGATCAGGAAAATTTATCAGGTTTTTATAAAATAAAAGACTGATGTACTATGGACTCTGGAAACTCTTCCTACTCAGTATCTTTTCTTGTTTTCTTTATGGAGTGTGTATGTAGTGGTAGCTTAATATATCCTGAGCTTTACCGTAATTATGGCTATATATACATATGTACATGTATGATATATGTATATGTACCTACGCACAACAGGGAACTTATTACACTTCTTCCTTGGAAATTTCATTTGATAGGGACACATTTATATTTTCTTGAAAATGGTTAATGAATGGCATTCTGTTCTGTCTCCCTGTGTGCATCTTTTGTTTGCGAGTGTCTGACACTTACTTTTGTGTGGATGAGTAATTTCTCCTCTCTGCATCAAACATCTTTTGTTTTTAGCCGTAATTTCTTTTCCTCCTGGCTTAACAATGTCACAGTGTGATGCTTAGTTTACTTGATGTGAGTTTGGGTACATCATTTGTGGGCATCTGATGCATTACCAAGTAGGAAGGAATTCCCGTGGCTGGCTTGGGTGGTGGGAGCATTGCATGAAAAACAGGCCAGTGCAGCTCTGTGAGACCTTTGGCAATATGGGAGCAGAAGTGATTCCCTCTTAAGCCGAAATGAGCATTGTTCAGAGTCAGGAATCTCATGTATTTAGGGAACCCGTCAGCACAAGTGAAGAAGTTGTATATGTTGGCGCTCATAAATTTGACCGTGGAAATGGGTGCATGTTGATAATGGGGATGACTTCTGGCTCAGGCTCTTCCTCCCCTCTTCTGCCCTGTGTTGGAATTCAGAATTCTAGAAACCAAGCCCTTTCTTCCTGTCTCTCTCACACCCCCTAATTTGGTTCTAAGGAGAAGTTATGTATTTCCAGTCCCCCCACGGTGTGACACCCTTAGTGTTATGCCACAGATTAAAATGCCTACAGGGGCAGAGCAAGTAGTGTTATAAGTGATGCTGGTGAGTGCAGGTGATGGGGAGTGGCGGGGACTGTGGTCCACAGGCCTTGTATGAATTGAGCAGCGGACACTTAGTTCAAACCAGCCCCGTGTTACAGTATTTTCTGATATTTAAAAAAGAGAATACAGAAAGCCAGATTCTTACGAGTATTATCCTAATTCAAGTTTTAAAAAATGTTGTATGAGCCCGACAACATCTATGGGCCAGACTTGGCTCCTGTGCTAACAGTTTGCAACTTCCGTGATGCTTCTGTGAATTTCGCAGTGGTGAGGTGGTATCATCTGTCCACAGAACCGGCATATTGGTAGCCTTATTTCCTAATCTGATGATCTTGTGGTATTATATACCAATGCAGATACTTGGAAAAACTGGTGACAAGGCCCACACAGGCCAAGATGGCTCTAAATGGCTGTCATTCCATTGTTGGTATGGACCATTTGGTAGAAGATTCTCAAGAAGAAAACTGTGGATTTTTTGAGTTCTTTCTCTGGGACAGCAGCTGCGTTTGTTAGCACAGGCCTAAATCCTTCTGTTGTTCTTTGAATGCTAAACAAAAATGTGTACTTCTGTGTCACTTATGCTCTGTTCCAACTTAGCTTTAGTACCAAAAACCAGGCTGCCATATTTATGCCTCCTGGGGTTTGGCTTTCATTTAGATTAACAAATGCACATTGAAATAATACTACATATCCTTCAGTACAACTTCAAATATGGGCATGTGTTTTATTTGGCAAAGGATCAATGTGCTGATGTGCCTTTTGTTAACAAGATTGATATGAGAAGACTATCTGGTGATAAAATGTAAAGCTATAAAATGGGTTCTAACTGCAGCGTGTGTTATCTTGGATTTGAGTGTTCCCAGGAGGCTTGTGTGTATTTATTGTGTTGGTGGCAATTACATTTAATCAAAGCAGCGTGATTGGACTTTGCCACTTTGCATCACTTGGGCACCAGCCTGCATTTTCTTTGTGCCTTTTGCGTCTCCGTTTCACTTTTAAAACATATTAATTCTTTTTTATTATAAAGTACTTCAAGCATGTAGAAAAATTAAAACTTAAGTTTGTGTAATAGATTTCCAGCTACCTGCCCTCCAGGTACCAGCTTGAACAGATGTTAACATTTTAACATATTTATTTCAGGCTTCGATTTTTTGAGGCAGATTCGATTAACCATCCTCCTCTCCAGTCCTTTTCTCTTTCCTTCCTCCCCAGGGGTCATCAGGGGTCATCACTGTCCTGAAGTTCTCTTCTGTCCTTCCCACGTGGGTTTTCTACCCACTAAAAAGTTGCAAGCAGCTCTGGCTTTTAGGAAAAACAACAGAAAGCAGCGATTACTTTTTTAGAAGCCTAACAGTTAGTAAATATCCAGGTTGCAGTTAGGGCCCTAAAGAGAAGAGGCTTCATGAATTATGAAAAATGTCAGGATGTTTTCCGTAAGGGGTAGGCACCTGCGTTTCTCTGTCTGACCTTGTGCCCTGATCTCTCCTTGTAAAGGGGCTGCAGTGTTTAGGGCAGGTTTTGGAACACTTCGACTTTCCATCATCTTTCCATGCTTAACTTTTAATAATACCAAATAAGTAGGGTAGTCCCCATCCTGTCTTTAACACAAAACTCTTCCTCGACTAAGGCCTTGATCCCAGAAAGGGAATAGGACAAGGGGTTTTCTGGCAAAGGGGTTAGGTCTCAATTTGGCATCTACCTTGACTTTCTACTTGGGAGGGGTGCGTGCGAGCACACCTGTGCATTAGCTGCTGTTGATTGTTTTATTTTGTAAAAATCTCTTATCTTTGTTGCCAACACGTGACTGCCTCCTGAGGTGATAAAACTTTTATCCGTTGACTGTAACGAGCATCCAGTATGCAGGAGACTCTTTAGAAGAGCCGCAATTTGCAGTCATTTCTGGTTGCTGTGTAAGGTCCTGAAGCCTGCAGTCTGTATGTAATTTGTCTTAGTGTGTTTGTTTATGATGTGTCTCCTTTGGTTTCATGGGACAACCACGAAAGGTGGTTCTCCGTGTATGGTGTTGGGACAGGTTTAACTGTAGCATTGTGGTCACCTAGGAATGAGGGAGAATTAGAACTGAGTTAGAGAGGCATTTAATTGGGCCTTCATAGAATAGAGAAAGTCTAGGCCTCCCTAGTTGGATTATAGTGACTTGGTGAATGTGTGTAGCAGTGTGGCTTTGCTGACGGGATCTCCATGTAGAAGTGGGGTGTTCTCCATTGTCAGGGACACAACCTGGGCTTCATACTGTCATCAGATGGTGCCAGGCTTACTCTTCCTTCACTTGATTGTCAGAGGATAGCGATCTATTCTTCATCAGAAATATAGGATTTCTTCATTCCAGGGAACATAACTTTATGCTGCTCTTCAGGCCTTGGGGAACACTAATATAGGAGAAATAAATGATCGTGGTTTCCAGGTTTTAGTTGGTCCTAAGTGGAAGAAATTGGAGGTTTCAATTTGAAAAGTCATTTTTGTCCTCCAGAGATCTGTGCCCAGAGACAAAGGAACCTGCCCTACACAGGTGAATGGCCCAGCGAATCACCTAAAATGGCATCGTGAGGACTGAGACAGCAGTTCTTGGATCTCTGGGCAAAGCTTGTGGGTTTGAAGAAAAATACTGATTGTATTATTAGTGTGGGATAGAACACTGAGTACCTGCTACAGTTAGTGCTGTAGGTGGGTAGCAGCTGAGTCCTCCGTGCAAAGTGAACTTCAGGTTTCTAATCAGTTTCATCCTTTAATGGGATCCCGGAAGGATTTACAGTATTACTGAAAATAAAAAAATCAATCTTGACCGGAGTGTTTTTGCTTTTTGTCATAACTTGACCCCTCTCCCCATCACGTGCTATGCATTGGACTAAAAAATGACAGTTGCGAAACCGGTGTTTGTTTTGTTACGTTCCGTGACAGCCCCAAAGCCACGCTTGCCAGCCATGCACCTGACCCCATTTGTTTGCCATGGGGTGTGTTTGTGTAATTTCCACCGCCTTGACACCCCAGGTACCTTTGACAAGGGTACTCAGGCTCCAGAGGCAAAAACAAGCACACAGGCCAACTTTCTACTTGGATTCGATACCGAATGCAGTCACCTGACATCCACCTGCTGTAGTCATCCTCTTACTGGACTCTTCCTTTATACTTGCTGACACGTGGCTTTAGCAGTAATCTTAAATCATTTTGAATATTTCTTCAGTTTGCTCAAAAATTTTAAACTCTCTTCTGGAACTGGTTTTTCATGTTTTCTTTAAAGTACGTCGTCAGCTGTCCTTAGTGTGGCTAGCTAGGTTCATATCTAGAATTAGGACTTTGGTCTTTTGAGTTCTGGAATCAGCTCCTAAGGACACACATAGTTTGCTCTGGTTGACCTTCTGGAACTGCCAAATGAGAAAGGGCGATTTGAAAAATGGCCATTTGATTATCAATGTAATTTCATTCAGTTGAAAACATAACACACTTTGGAGTCTTTAGCAGTTCCATTTGGTGGGACTTATTCCTTTAGAGTCTACACCACGTTTATTGTGAAAGACACTGTTTTCTACTGAAAATCAGAGCTCAAAAGATGTAGTAAATCTGAATATCCTTCTGTTTGCAGAAATGCTTAATGCATTTAGAGGTCATCGACAATTTCATCCTTTTCCCTTACATGTATTTTCACAGTTGTCTGAATTAATTTTCAGTTGTTCAGTGAGTTGCTGCTTAAAATAATCTCTTCAGTCATAGAATTTTCCATTTACATTTTTGCAACATAGCAGTCTCATAAAATTATTTTTTTACCTTAAATGGTGATTAATACCTTTTATCATATCTATCTTTTATGTTTAAAAAATAGAAAAAACATTCCCATTTTTCACATCTGGCTTACTTTTGGTACTCACAATGTAAACAGTCAGGGCTTCAGACGTGTACTCGTGCACACTGTTAAGTTGGAGAGTAGGTCTCCTGGAGTGTTTGTATCTTTATAAACAGAACTGGAGGTCCATGTGCCTGGGCCTGGGAGCCCCAGCAGAGATCCTGGTCCAGCTAAGAGGGCTGGAGCTGGGATCTGCTTAGCCTGGGGCAGGGAGTGGGCTCTGTTATACTCTTGTCATTTCAGTACAATTAGATTGTGGTGTTCCTTCAACATTTTTGAAAATTGATTTTGACTGTATAAGCAATACATAGCACATGTTCCATGAAAAAAAATTAACATTTCAGATGAGACCAAAGTCTCTTTTGATCATATCTGCAATCCCAATCTCTTTCGCCTTCTCTCTAGGCAACGCTGTTCTCAATTTGGTAACACTCTTCTTGAAATCCAAGTATATACATGTAAGGAAAAAATAAAGATTACATGCATTTACATAAATGATACACTGTGCAGCTATTACAACTTGTTTTTTTCCTGAACAGTGTGTCTTATAAATCATTTCACGTCTCTACACGATGATCTTCAGTGTTCTTTCTAGTCTCTGGGTTAGGCTATAGGATGGATATGCATTTCACCATCTTTCTTTTCTGGGGAGCTATACCTGCTTTGAGAATCTGGTAAAAGTTGTGAGCCATGGACCTTCTCTTTAGAAAAATGCACACACAAGTAGATGTGTAAAACTAGTTTATACTTTTTGTTTTGTTCAGTTTCAGTTTGGGAGTATTTTTTTCTTTTGACTTTATCTCCAAATACTGGGGATACCTCACTGTAGCTCCCTGTGTATTGAGTACATTTGCATGTTGTTCATGTCACCTCTAGAAGTTTTTCTTTTTCTGAATTATAGTGATGGTGGAGCTATAACCCCTTCTGAAAAATATAGAGAGATTGAGAAAAAAACTACTCTGGTTGGAGCTTAGTAGGCAAAGGGCAGTGGAGTGGTAGATGTGCCAATATTTATATTGTTGATTCTCCGGAGAGAACAGTGGGTTGTGAAAATGTGAGTGTGTGTGCCTCAGGCCCTGAGAGCAGGTATGGAGCAGAAGAGACAGGTGCTCCAAGAAAGTGGGAGGACATGAGCACGGGGGTGTTTCGTATTGGTTGGTGTAAGTACAAAAGGAGGTGTTTCAACTGGAAACCTAGACCTGGGACCCAGACAAAGAGGGTCTTATTTCATTGAGCAGAAAATTGATGAGAGAGATTGATGAATGATTCCTTGATTCCCCTAGTCTTTATGGAGGGCCCTCTTCTAGGCAGTGGGGATAGAGCACAAACAGACTCCACTTTGCTTTCATGTCCTAACTGACACCCTGAATGGCAAGACAGACACCAAATTATCCCACATGGACATGCAGAATTGCTGTGTTAGTGCTGTGAAGGACGTGCTTGTGCTGGTCTGAGATCCTGTGGGAAGGGCACCTGTCTGGGCAAGATGCTGTCAGTCAAGGGAAGGTGGCAAAGGAGATGACAAGAGCTGCCATCTGACCAGCTACCAGATAAGTGTCAGGTCAGAGTTGTTGTTAGAGGGGCGGGTGCAGGCTGGAGGGGTCCCAAGCAGAGAAAACATCATGTATGCTATGCGGACCCTTCGGGGTGATGGAGGGTCAGAGGATTTGAGAAAAAGTCAGTGCACCTGCAGCTTCTTGATCTCTTTTCTTCCAGCCTCTACCTGTTGGGGGGGTCCAGAGGCTCCATCCTTGGGGCTTCTCTTTTGTCTGCACTCCCTTGGTGATCTCATCCAGTCTTGTGGCTTTCAATGCATCATCTACTCTGATGACTTTCAAGTTTCGGTCTCTAGACTGGACCTTTCCTTGAGCGTCAGACAAGGATATCCAGCTTTGTTTCTGGTATCTAACCAGCATCTCAAAGTTAACCTTTCCAAAAGTTGACTTCTGATCACTCCCTTCTCTCCCACCCAAATCAGCTTCTCTCATAATCTCTTCTTTTTCTCAGCAAATAATGACTCCATTTTCTACTTGTGAAGGTCAGAACCCTTAGAGCCTTCGCTCACTCTTCTCTTTCTCCCATAACCTACTTCCGACTTGATGCAAAGTCTGTTGCCTGTAACTTCAGAATAGAGCTACTTCTCTGCTGCCACCCTGTCACTGTGGAGGTGGATTGTCCCCATTGCTTCCCAGCTCAACTCCCTGCATCTACGTGGGTCTGTTTTGGTCTCTTCTCCGTATAGCAGCTGTATAGTTATATTGTTGAATTGTGATCCTGGTAAAATGTACTGAGATATTGTCCCTTTGTTCTGAACCCTCAAGTTACTTCTTACCTCCACTCAAAATAAAGGCCAAGCCTTACAGGGGCCAGTGAGACTGTGTATTCTGTCCTCTGGTTACTCTCTGGACTCATCCCATGCTTGTTGCTCAGTTACACTGATGTTCCTCCAGTACAAGGTGCACTCTGCCTCAGGGCCTTTGCACTTGCTGTCTCCTCAGCTTACAATAAATAGCTCTTCTTCCAGAGAGCCACATGACTTTCTCACTACCACCCCCTTAACGTTTCTTATCCTCTTCCTGACACTTACCCCTCTAACATACTCTGTGATTTACTTTTCTTGTTAATTGTCCATTTACTCCCACTGGAATAAAATCTGCATGAAAGCAGAGATTTTTGTCTGTTATGTTTCCTATCCTGTTCCTAGCACATCATTGCCTGACTTACAGTAGGCTTGCAGTAAATATGTGATGAATTTATGAGTGAATGTATAAATGAATGAGTAAAGGCAAAAACCTAATCCCATAAGTGAAAATAACAGCAAAAAAACTCAGTGGGGAAAACAGCCAGGAAGTTTCCTATTTGGGGCTATTTGGAGGCTGTTTTTAATTTTTATTTTAAAGGAAAAATTCTCGACAGTTTGGCTACATCTTGGATTTAATAAATGTCTTTGATACATTAGGAAACTTGGTATCTTCATAGTTTAGAACTACCTATGGTAGGTATTTGCATACTACGAAATCAAATTAAATTACAGCCTCCCTCATCCTCCGCTTGGTATTTCTTTTGGGGAGGTAGACGGATACATTCAAGAACAATAGGAGTCTGTAGGAATATAGTGTAATTAGGTAAAAGGGGAAAGGCTCTATAATACTGAGCTTGCACTTGTGAAAATCATCCATTAGATTCTTGTATCTGCCCTCTTGACCTTAAGATGTCCCCTTGTGGTGTCTCTTCTCTTGGTCCAGTGATGGGGCTATTCATCAGAGCCATAACCACAGAGTGATTTGTCTCTATGATGATTGATTAGAGAAATTGTCACCATCAAAATTACTGTTGGATCTTTAAATGTGGAACTAGTGCTTAAAAACTTTTTTCTCAAATTATGTTGATTTATCCAGAGTACTTATAGCCTGTTGATGTTCTACATGATTAATCCGTACTCTTATGTCTTACAATTATTATGGCATTTATTATCTGTATATCTGTTATCTGGGGGGATAAGGACTATAGCCAATGGACAGCTTCTGCAGAAGGAAGTATTTTTGCCAGAGAAAGGAAATTGCAGATTATTTTCCCCTTTAGTGTGGGAGATAAACTCTGCTACCCATCCAACTGCAATAACATAAAAATGGAGTAGTTCATATATTGGGGCGGCAGGAAACCCTGCTTCTGGCGGTTATGTGCAAAGGAGTATGGTTGTTGTCTGCTCAACTCATATTCAGCTGGGGTTAAGGTCTCAGTGTGAGCAGGCAGTGCAGATAGCTGTAGCTATGGGACCTGTCATTGGATCATCATGATATTAATTTATTTACATACAGTTAAATTATTAACGCAGTGTTTGCAGAGGAGACTGTGCACCAGGGATTATACTAGGTCATTTCACTCAGCTTATGTCGAGCTTGTGACAATACCATGAGAGCGGGTACTATTTCTCTACTATATATTGAGGCAGCTGAGACTCCGAAGTGACAAATAGGGTTACTCTCCTACTGTTTTCTTTAGGGTCTTGAGGTTACTTGGAACAGAGCCTCTAAAGTTTCGCTAAATAACGGATGTGTATCCAGGGCTCTGGAAGAGCAGGAACCACATTTCTATCTGGTACTTGGCCAGGAATGTGACTCAGTCTCAAAAGTGGCCTGTTGGCTATTTCTTCTCATGAATTGGCTCATTTTCCCTTTTTGCCAGGTCTGTCTTCTCTCCTGAGAGCTCCTGCATACTCAGAGTTTCTGAGTTCTTGTAACTTAGACTTGAGGTTATCTAGCGTGGTCCAGCCCCTCCTCATGTTATCCTTTCAGCTTCCATGTATAGCTACCCAGGTCAATTTCTTTCTTTCTTTCTTTTTTTTTTTAAACATCTTTATTGGAGTATAATTGCTTTTCAATGGTGTGTTAGTTTCTGCTTTATTACAAAGCGAATCAGCTATATATATACACACATATATCCCCATATCTTCTCCCTCTTGCATCTCCCTCCCACCTCCCTATCCCACCCCTCTAGGTGGTCACTGAGCACCAAGCTGATTTCCTCGTGCGATGCAGCTGCTTCCCACTAGCTATCTATTTTACATTTGGTAGTGTATATATGTCAATGCTACTCTCTCACTTCGTCTCAGCTTACCCTTCCCCCTCCCCATGTTCTCAAGTCCATTCTCTACGTCTGCGTCTTTATTCCTGTCCTGCCCCTAGGTTCATCACAACCTTTTTTTTTGATTCCATATATATGTGTTAGCATACAGTATTTGTTCTTCTCTTTCTGACTTACTCCACTCTGTATGACAGACTCTGGGTCCATCCACGTCACTACAAATAACTTAATTTCATTTCTTTTTATTGCTGAGTAATATTCCACTGTATATATGTGCCACATCTTCTTTTTCCATTCATCTGTCGATGGACACTTAGATTGCTTCCACGTCCTGGCTATTGTAAATAGTGCTGCAATGAACATTGTGGTACATGACTCTTTTTTGAATTATGGTGTTCTCAGGGTATATGCCCAGTAGTGGGATTGCTGGGTCATATGGTAGTTCTATTTTTAGTTTTTTAAGGCAACTCCATACTGTTCTCCATAGTGGCTGTACCAATTTACATTCCCACCAAAAGTGCAAGAGGGATCCCTTTTCCCCACACCCTCTCCAGCATTTATTGTTTGTAGATTTTTTGATGATGGCCATTCTGACCAGTGTGAGGTGATACCTCATTGTGGTTTTGATTTGCATTTCTCTAATGATTAGTGATGTTGAGCATCCTTGCGTGTGTTTGTTGGCAATCTGTATATCTTCTTAAGAGAAATGTCTGTTTAGATCTTCTGCCCATTTTTGGATTGGGTTGTTTGTTTTTTTGATATTGAGCTGCATGAGCTGCTTGTATATTTTGGAGACTAATCCTTTGTCAGTTGCTTTGTTTGCAAATATTTTCTCCTATTCTGAGGGTTGTCTTTTCGTCTTGTTTATGGTTTCCTTTGCTGTGCAAATGCTTTTAAGTTTCACTAGGTCCCGTTTGTTTATTTTTGTTGTAATTGTCATTTCTCCAGGAGGTGGATCAAAAAGGATCTTGCTGTGATTTATGTCAGAGAGGGTTCCTCCTGTGTTTTCCTCTAAGAGTTTTATAGTGTCTGGTCTTCCATTTAGGTCTTTAATCCATTTTGAGTTTATTTTTGTGTATGGTGTTAGGGAGTGTTCTAATTTCATTCTTTTACATGCAGCTGTCCAGTTTTCCCAGCACCACTTATTGAAGAGGCTCTCTTTTCTTCACTGTATATTCTTGCCTCCTTTATCAAAGATAAGGTGACCATATGTGCGTGGGTTTATCTCTGGGCTTTCTATCCTGTTCCATTGATCTATATATCTGTTTTTGTGCCGATACCATATTGTCTTGATTACTGTAACTTTGTAGTATAGTCTGAAGTCAGGGAGCCTGATTCCTCTAGTTCCGTTTTTCTTTCTCAAGATTGCTTTGGCTATTCGGGGTCTTTTGTGTTTCCATACAAATTGTGCAATTTTTTGTTCTAGTTCTGTGAAAAATGCCATTGGTAGTTTGATAAGGATTACATTGAATCTGTAGATTGCTTTGGGTAGTATAGTCATTTTCACAATGTTGCTTCTTCTAATCCAAGAACATGGTATGTCTCTCCATCTGTTTGTATCATCTTTAATTTCTTGCATCAGTGTCTTATAGTTTTCTGCTTACAGGTCTTTTGTCTCCTTAGGTAGGTTTATTCCTAGGTATTTTATTCTTTTTGTTGCAGAGGTAAATGAGAGTGTTTCCTTAATTTCTCTTTTAGATTTTTCATCATTAGTGTATTGGAATGCAAGAGATTTCTGTGCATTAATTTTGTATCCTGCTACTTTACCAAATTCATTGATTAGCACTAGTAGTTTTCTGGTAGCATCTTTAGGATTCTCTATGTATAGTATCATGTCATCTGCAAACAGTGACTACTTCTTCTTTTCCGATTTGGATTCCTTTTATTGTTTTTCTTCTCTGATTGCTGTGGCTAAAACTTCTGAAACGATGTTGAATAATAGTGGTGAGAGTGGGCAACCTTGTCTTGTTCCTGATCTTAGTGGAAATGGTTTCAGTTTTTCACCATTGAGGACAATGTTGGCTGTGGGTTTGTCATATATGGCCTTTATTGTGCTGAGGTAAGTTCCCTCTATGCCTACTTTCTGGAGAGTTTTTATCATAAATCGGTGTTGAATTTTGTCAAAAGCTTTTTCTGCATCTATTGAGATTATCATATGGTTTTTATCCTTCAGTTTGTTAATATCGTGTATCACATTGATTGATTTGCGTATATTGAAGAATGCTTGCATTCCGGGGATAAACCCCACTTGGTCATGGTGTATGATCCTTTCAGTGTGCTCTGTTGGATTCTGTCTGCTAGTATTTTGTTGAGGATTTTTGCATCTATGTTCATCAGTGATATTGGCCTGTAGTTTTCTTTCTTTGTGACGTCATTGTCTGGTTTTGGTATCAGGGTGATGGTGGCCTCGTAGAGTGAGTTTGGGAGTGTTCCTCCCTCTGCTATATTTTGGAAGAGTTTGAGAAGGATAGGTGTTAGCTCTTCTCTAAATGTTTGATAGAATTCACCTGTGAAGCCATCTGGTCCTGGGCTTTTGCCTGTTGGAAGATTTTTAATCACAGTTTCAATTTCAGTGCTTGTGATTGGTCTGTTCATATTTTCTATTTCTTCCTGGTTCAGTCTCGGAAGGTTGTGCTTTTCTAATAATTTGTCCATTTCGTCCAGGTTTTCCTAAAATGGACATATAGTTGCTTGTAGTAATCTCTCATAACCATTTGTATATCTGCAGTGTCAGTTTTTACTTCTTTTTCATTTCTAATTCTGTTGACTTGAGTCTTCTCCCTTTTTTTCTTAATGAGTCTGGCTAGTGGTTTATCAATTTTGTTTATCTTCTCAAAGAACTAGCTTTTAGTTTTATTGATCTTTGCTATTGTTTCCTTCATTTCTTTTTCATTTATTTCTGATCTGATCTTTATGATTTCTTTCCTTCTGGTAACTTTGGGGGTTTTTTGTCCTTCTTTCTCTAATTGCTTTAGGTGTAAGGTTAGGTAGTTTATTTGAGATTTTTCTTGTTTCTTGAGGTAGGATTGTATTGCTATAAACTTCCCTCTTACAGCTGCTTTTGCTGCATCCCATAGGTTTTGGGTCGTTGTGTTTTCATTGTCATTTGTTTCTAGGGATTTTTTGATTTCCTCTTTGATTTCTTCAGTGATCTCTTGGTTATTTAGTAGTGTATTTTTTAGCCTCCATGTGTTTGTATTTTTTACAGTTTTTTTCCTGTAATTGATATTTAGTTTCATAGCATTGTGGTCAGAAAAGATACTTGATACGATTTCAATTTTCTTAAATTTACCAAGGCTTGACTTGTGACCCAAGATAAGATCTATCCTGGAGAATGTTCCATGAGCACTTGAGAAAAGAGTGTATTCTGTTGTTTTTTGGATGGAATGTCCTATAAATATCAATTAAGTCCATCTTGTTTAATGTGTCATTTAAAGCTTGTGTTTCCTTATTTATTTTCATTTTGGATGATCTGTCTATTGGTGAAAGTGGGGTGTTAAAGTCCCCTGCTCTTATTGTGTTACTGTCAATTTCCCCTTTTATGGGTGTTAGCATTTGCCTTATGTATTGAGGTGCTCCTGTGTTGGGTGCATAAATATTTACAATTGTTATATCTTCTTCTTGGATTGATCCCTTGATCATTATGTAGTGTCCTTCTTTGTCTCTTATAATAGTCTTTATTTTAAAGTCTATTTTGTCTGATATGAGAATTGCTACTCCAGCTTTTTTTTTGATTTCCATTTGCATGAAAAATGTTTTTCCATTCCCTCACTTTCAGTCTGTATGTGTCCCTAGGTCTGAAGTGGGTCTCTTGTAGACAGCATATATATGGGTCTTGTTTTTGTATCCATTCAGCTGGTCTGTGTATTTTGGTTGGAGCATTTAATCCCTTTACATTTAATTTAATTATGGATATGTATGTTCCTATTACCATATTCTTAATTGTTTTGGGTTTCTTTTTGTAGGTCGTTTCCTTCTCTTGTGTTTCCTGCCTAGAGAAGTTCCTTTACCATTTGATGTAAAGCTGGTTTGGTGGTGTTGAATTCTCTTAACTTTTGCTTGTCTGTAAGGATTTTAATTTGTCTGTCGAATCTGAATGAGATCCTTGCTAGGTAGAGTAATCTTGGTTGTAGGTTTTCCCCTTTCATCACTTTAAATATGTCCTGCCACTCCCTTCTGGCTTGCAGAGTTTCTGCTGAACGATCAGCTGTTATCCTTATGGGGATTCCCTTGTATGTTATGTTGCTTTTCCCTTGCTGCTTTTAATATTTTTTCTTTGTATTTAATTTTTGATAGTTTGATCAATATGTCTTGGCGTGTTTCTCCTTGGAGTTATCCTGTATGGGACTCTCTGCGCTTCCTGGACTTGATTGACTATTACCCTTCCCATGTTAGGGAAGTTTTCAACTATAATCTCTTCAAATATTTTCTCAGACCCTTTCTTTTTCTCTTCTTCTTCTGGGACCCCTATAATTTGAATGTTGGTGTATTTAATGTTGTCCCAGAGGTCTCTGAGACTGTCCTCAATTCTTTTCATTCTTTTTTCTTTATTCTGCTCTGCAGTAGTTATTTCCACTATTTTATCTTCCAGGTCACTTATCCATTCTTCTGCCTCAGTTATTCTGCTATTGATTCCTTCTAGAGAATTTTTAATTTCATTTATTGTGTTGTTCATCATTGTTTGTTTGCCCTTTATTTCTTCTAGGTCCTTGTTAAACGTTTTTTATATTTTCTCCATTTTATTTCCAAGATTTTACATCATCTTTACTATCATTACTCTGAATTCTTTTTCAGGTAGACTGCCTATTTCCTCTTCATTTGTTTGATGTGGTGGGTTTTTACCTTGCTCCTTCATCTGCTGCGTATTTCTCTGTCTTTTCATTTTGCTTAACTTACTGTGTTTGGGGTCTCCTTTTTGCAAGTTGCAGGTTTGTAGTTCCCGTTGTTTTTGGTGTCTGCCCGCAGTGGCTAATGATCGTTTAGTGGCTTGTATAGGCTTCCTGGTGGAGGTGACTGGTGCCTGTGTTCTGATGGGTGGGGATGGATCTTGTGTTTCTTATGGGCAGGGCAGCATCATGTGTTTTTGTCATGTGTTTTGGATTTGGACCCGCCCCTGCATGTAGGTCGCCTGAGGGTGTCTGTTCTTCGCTCAGACAGGACAGGGTTAAAGCAGTGGCTGATTCGGTGGCTCTGGCTCACTCAGGCTGGGGGGAGGCAGGGGTACGGAATGCGGGGCGAGCCTGTAGCAGCAGAGACCAGCATGACGTTGCAACAGCCTGATGTGTGCTGTGTGTTTCCTGGGGAAGTTGTCTCTGGATCACGGGACCCTGGCAGTGGTGGGCTGCACAGGCTCCTGGGAGGGGCGGTGTGGATAGTGACCTGGGCTTGCACATAGGCTTCTTGGTGGTGGCAGCAGCAGCCTTAGCGTCTCATGCCCGTCTCTGGGGTCCGCGCTGATAGCCGTGGCTCGCGCCTGTCTCTGGAGCTTGTTTAGGCGGTGCTCTGAATCCCCTCTCCTTGCGCACCCCAAACAATGGTCTCTTGCCTCTTAGGCAGCTCCAGACCTTTTCCCAGACTCCCTCCCGGCTAGCTGTGGTGCACTAGCCCCCTTCAGGCTGTGTTCACGCCGCCAACCCCAGTCCTTTCCCTGGAGTCTGACCTTCAAAGCCTGAGCCTCAGCTCCCAGGCCCCGCCCGCCCCGGAGGGTGAGCAGACAAGCCTCTCGGGCTGGTGAGTGCTGGTCGGCGCCGAGCCTCTGTGCAGGAATCTCTCCGCTTTGCCCTCCGCACCCCTGTGGCTGCGCTCTCCTCCGTGGCTCCGAAGCTTCCCCCCTCCGCCACCCGCAGTCTCCGCCTGCGAAGGGGCTTCCTAGTGTGTGGAAACCTTTCCTCCTTCACAGCTCCCTCTCACAGGTGCAGGTCCCGTCCCTATTCTTTTGTCTCTGTTATTCTTATTTCTTTTGCCCTTCCCAGGTACGTGGGGAGTTTCTTGCCTTTTGGGAAGTCTGAGGTCTTCTGCCAGCGTCAGTAGGTGTTCTGTAGGAGTTGTTCCACATGTAGATGTATTTCTGATGTATTTGTGGGGAGGAAGGTGATCTCCACGTCTTACTCCTCTGCCATCTTGGAGGTCCCCCCAGGTCAATTTCTTGAGAGAGAATCATATAGGCTCAGCCACTTTCCCCCCACTTAAATAGGTCACTTAAACATTTACTGTTATTTCATCAGGTGCTTAAGTAGCTCTTTTCCAATCAGCTTTGGCCTCCATGATGCATGATGGTGTGAAATGTGACCACTTGGGCTGCTGCTTTTGCAGAAGCTCTGAGTAGAACAGCTTTTCTTCTGAGGGTGAGTGGGAGTGTTAAGTGACATGACCGACATATCTAGTGTAAATTTACATACGGTGGAGTTGACATTGCAACCATGTCTCTATCAGTGGCTTAACATAATGAGAAATACATTTTACTTGCAAGCCAGTACGTGTGTTCATGGGTGCACATGTCTGTGTATCTCAAACAAAAGCTTTACAAAGCAGAAGTTACGCTTAATACATGCAGTGCACTATGGTATTTTCTATTCTGTCCTTTCTGTTTTGTTACCTTTAAGTAGATGACAATCAGAAATTCTTGGGCTTTATTGTGCTATTCACTAAGAGGTTATAAGCTTGTAGCGTGAAAACACTGGTATCTGACTGCAAAATTCATTTGTATTCCACTGCATTGTGCTGGATGAGGCAAACAAATCAAGCTGAAAACCAGTACCTGCGCTGCAGGAACTTAGAAGCTGGTTTAGGAGACAATAGAAATGAAAGGTTTAAGTGATGTTTTTGAAAGAGTGTAGGACAAAATGCGAAAATGAATGACACAGATAGATACCATAGCAAGCAGGAAAGGTCAGGAAAGTGCTCTCTAGAGACTCTGACTAAAACTAGATGGGCTAGATGGGCAAAAGAGTGGAAAATAAAAGCAATAGAAGTATAAACTATTGCTTGAAGGAAGCTTGAGATATAGGTAAATCAGAGAACAGTGGTAATTCTGTGCCTATTTCTCAGGTCTCCTCCATATAATAAGGTAATTCCTGTCCAGTGGAACCACTGCGTGCTTTGAACATCTCATGTAAAACATCAGTCCACTTTATTTTTTTATTTTTAGTTTTTTGGCTGTACCACATGGCATGTGGAATCTTATTTTCCTGACCAGGGATCGAACCCGTGCCCCCTGCAGTGAAAGTGCCGCATCTTAACCACTGGACCTCACAGGGAAGTCCCTATTCGTTCACTTCAGTATCCATTTTTCAAAACAGGTTTTACTCAGCTTAGATTTTATCGCCAATCTAAGAAACTAACTTCAGTGTCAGTGTTGTTCTAAGGAACTTACTGTTTGGAGGTGATCATTTCTATCCATCTGCCACTTTCCAAAAACAACAAGCAAAGACAAAATGGCAGCAGAGATGTTGGCACCACCTTTATAAACAGGTGTCCTCTTCTGCAAGAGGAGCCCCTCAGACCTGTCCTGCCTTCGTCAGCCCCTTCCTGACTCACGCCTTCACTGTGCGCCATCGGCATCATTGTCAATTACGCGACTCCAGCCAAGTCCTCCTCTGCTCGCCCATCTGCACACCTGCCTGTCATCACTCACTTTCAACACTGCCTCATAAGCCACTGCCCGGTTTGGGCTTGACCGAAATCTCTCATGGTCACCTCTCACCTAAGAGCTTTCCTGTGGGCAGGGACAAAGAAATGCAGGTATTATTGGCATCCGTAAACAGTTCCATTTGCCTGTCCTACTTGCTTTGTTTCTTTTTTGAGAGAGGACTTTGAAACATATTTTAGTTTCTATTAAAAATAATGCTTTAATTCCAAAGCCAAGAGATGTTTATTATAGAAAAATCGAAAAGTACCAATAGATAAAAAGAAGAAAATAAAAATTAGTTGAAATCCCTCCCATCCAATCACTGTTGACATTTTGGTATATAACTTTTCAGACTTTTTTTTTTTTCTTAATGTGTATTTAGAGTTTTCCTTTTCCTTTAAGCAAAAATTAACACAATAATACTGTCTTATTACTCATATTTTCCCTTTAACAGTGTTGTAAATATTTTCTCAGGTCATTAAACCTGCTGTTTTGTCACCTATTTTTTTCTCTTAACAATGTTGTGAGTGACTTTTCATGTTATTAAAGTTTCTTCCACAACAACCTTTGTAAAGCTCATATTATATTTCATCAAATAGGTAGGTGTTTGGTCCTTTTAACCAATTCCCTTTGTTAGTCATTAGTTTATTCCTAATATTCCAACTTAAAATCAAAATTTAAATTACGGTTTTTTTTTAAAATTAATTAACTAATTAATTTATTTTTGGCTGTGTTGGGTCTTCGTTTCTGTGCGAGGGCTTTCTCTAGTTGTGGCGAGCGGGGGCCGCTCTTCATCGCGGTGTGCGGGCCTCTCACTGTCGCGGCCTCTCTTGTTGCGGAGCACAGGCTCTAGACGTGCAGGCTCAGTAGTTGTGGCTCATGAGCCCAGTTGCTCCACGGCATGTGGGATCTTCCCAGACCAGGGCTCGAACCCGTGTCCCCTGCATTGACAGGCAGATTCTCAACCACTACGCCACCAGGGAAGCCCTAAATTAAGTTCTTTGAAACAATTATTTTTGAATTACAAAAGTAATGCAAATACATTCACCTTATTACAAAACTAAACACAACAGTTAAGACTGAAAGTTGCTCTGATTTTACCACCATTCCCAGCCCCCTCCACTGTTCACCACTGTTATTAGTCTGGTCTCCTCCTCCCTATTTTATTAATATTCCACTTTTTAAAACTGCTCATCTTTTATTAAATAACTTTATGGAATCACCTTTTTCCCCTAAAACCAGTTTACTTTTTATCCTGTCTACTTCTGTGTCATGAGCTTTTCATGTATGTCCTAATCTCATTTTCTCCTCTTGATTGCAGATAGAAAAAGGACAACTGGGTTTCTCTCTCACGGGGAAATAGAGATTGAGTACACTTGGGTCCAGGCTCAGTAGCCCACAGGGGAATGAGGGTATTGAGAGCCACAAGTCAAAGAGAGGAATTTGAGGAGATTCCACAAATGTCAGGACTAATCAACAAGTTAAACTGCCAGGCGCCCTGCTGACAGCTTAACTTTCTCTGCAGCAGGAGCTGGGAATTCAGTTGGGGATGCAGTTTATGGGGCATCCAGGGGGAGGACCTTAGTTTAAGGGAAAAGTAGCTGCAGGTCACACCTCTTAAGAAATTCAGAAGCATGAGAAGGCAGTGCACCATGGTGGTTAAGAGATTAGTCTTTGGGGCTTCCCTGGTGGCACAATGGTTAAGAATCTACCTGACAATGCAGGGGACACGGGTTCAAGCCCTGGTCCGGGAGGATCCCACATGCCACGGAGCAACTAAGCCCGTGCGCCACAACTACCGAGCCTGCGCTCTAGAGCCCACACGCCACAACTACTGAAGCCTGCGCGCCTGAAGCCCGTGCTCTGCAACAAGAGAAGCCACCGCAATGAGAAGCCCGTGCACTGCAATGAAGAGTAGCCCCCGGTCGCTGCAACTAGAGAAAACCCGCGTGCAGCAACGAAGACCAAACGCAGCCAAAAATAAATAAATAAATATATACATACGTTTATAAAAAAAAAAAGAGAGAGATTAGTCCTTGGAGGCAGCAAGCAGGCCTGGGTTGAATCCCAGCTTGGCCACTTATTAGGGCTAACGATGATTTAACTTTCCTGTGTCTCCATTTTCTTATTTGTAAAATAGCGATAGTAATAGCTTCCTTGCGGCATTGTTAGACGTTTTAGATGCATGGAAAGAACAGTACCTGGTGCATGGTAAGCATTTGATACATTGGTAGGTGGAAAAATAGATTCAATACTCTGAATCAGGAATTGGCTAGATATAGGATGCTGGTTTACGAGGGTTGGCTACAAAGGAAGTAATGCATGCTTATCTCCTAAATCATACAAAGCACAGCAACTTACTCTTGTACATTTAATGACCCTGCTGTTTGTGGTCTGTCCCCTCGGCCTCATATCTGTACTGAAGTAACTGGGGCTCAATCAGGAATCCTGGCTCTGTCTGCAGAGGGTGACTCAGGCCATTACAGGGTAAAAGCCCCAAGCCCTGGCCCGTCTTATCTGAGTTCGCCACAGTTTTAGCAGACCTGAGGTTACCTCTGGGAGGCTGGGGGAGCTTGCTGTTTCTTGAGATTCAAGAACTCTGGTGAGGATTATAGAATTAACCTTAACAATGTAGATCAGAGAGGAGATCTGGTTTTTGTTTTTGTTTTTTTAAATTAATTAATTTATTATTTATTTATTTTTGGCTATGTTGGGTCTTCGTTTCTGTGCTAGGGCTTTCTCTAGTTCTAGTTGCGGCAAGCGGGGGCCACTCTTCATCGTGAAATCTGTTTTTTTTTTTTTTTTTTTGAGATCTGGTTTTTTGAACAAATGAATTAGAAGGTCCCTCCCTGGCATGTTACTTGACATCTTTTTAAATTAAGCATATGATTTTATTAAATGGGCCATTGTCTTCTACCTCTCATTATTCTAAAAAATAGTGTTCTGTTTACCAGCTCCTCCCTAAAAATATGGCACTGTCCCTACCTTGACCTCATTTATCTGATCTTTGGTTATCCAGATCTCTGGCTCTTTGATGTGGAAGTTGTGAGGCAGCCCGTGGCTTAGGTGGACGGTATCTCAGTGATTTCTCGGTGGACATGGCGGGGCCCGAGGCAGCCTGCAGGGACTGCTTACAGAGGACAGTGTTTTGGGCCTGTGGCAGATTTTTCATTTTAGGAACTTAAAACATACACTCAGAGAGCCGCTGTTGCCACGTTGTTGGCGGTGAAAGAATTCTAGCTCATTTATAATTCAGGGGCTATTCGGCTTGTGTTAAGTCTGTAGAAAGGACCTAGGAGTGATTGTGTCCCATGGTATAATTTTACTTTGCAATTCATTCTCTTCCCACTTGAACTCTTGAGAATGGAAGCCCATGAATAGCGAATCACCAGGAGGCGTGAATAAACCAGTCAATTTTCAGCAAGTGGGTAACTCCAAGTCTAAAGGTCTTAGCTCCAGTGGGTATTCAATGGACATTAGTGCTTTATGGAGCCCGAGTGATCTTGGATTATAAATATCTGATCTAATTTTTAATTGACTACATTTCTGAGCCTTTTTGGTCGGTCAGTCTTTTGGGGGCCCTCCTATTCTGGTTTCTCTGGCTGGCGGTGAAAAATAGAAGGAATGTGCACCTGTCTTATCTAGAAACACTGTCAAGTCACAGAGGGCCTGAGGACATATCCTTGTTTACCCCATAGAAAATGATCATCTGATCAGCCAGGAGACTGGTGTAGTTCATCTTGGCTCTATCCACAAGTACAGGGCTGACTCTATCCTGTAGATAGGCTCTGTATAAATGGCAACCTCAGGGCTCTGTTGGAGGTGCAGAGAACCTGGCTTATTACCTATTCCAGTCAGTGGCGTCAAAGGCCAAGGAATATTGCACAGAGCTCGTGGTTTTCCTAACACAGTTCTTCATGAGGTGAAAACACCTGTAGCTGTGGTGAATGCGGGAGTGGAATTACTACCTAAAGCCTGCTTGTTCCTTTGTGGGATAGTCATCTAACAAGCTCAGATTCGCAAAGTATCAAGAAGGAAATCGGCATCCACCTTATTTTATTTGTTTATTTTTTAACCATTTTTAAAAATTGAAGTATAGTTAACTGACAATGTTGTATTAGTTTCAGGTGTACAGCAAAGTGATTCAGTTGTACATATACATATATCTATTCTTTTTTCAGAGTCTTTCCCCATATAGGTTATTACAAAATGTTGAGTATAGCTCCCTGTGCTATACAGTAGGTCCTTGTTGTTTATCTATTTTATATGTAGTAGTGTGTACATGTTACTCCCAAATTCCTAATTTATCCCTCCCTCCCTTTCCCCTTTGGTAACAGTAAGTTTGTTTTCTATGTCTGTGAGTCTATTTCTGTTTTGTAAATAAGTTCATTTACATCATTTTTTTAGATTCCATATATAAGTCATATCTTACGATATTTGTCTTTCTCTGACTTACTCGCCATTAATTTTAGGTGGAGTATCTCTTAACTTTTGGGTCTGTACTTTAGGGAGTTTACCCTTTTATAAATTTCAAAAACTATATCTTGGGTCTAGTAAGACAATATCATATCCATAGATGAAGTATCTTCTACTGTTCTTCATTAGTTTTAGCCAGTTGTTAACTTCTGTCTCTTTTGAACATGGAAGATATACTGGTTACAAACATCATGGGAGGAGAATTTTAATCCAGTTACAGCAGTAAAAATATAATTTATAATTATGAATTTAGGACTGTTATGACATTAGTGAGTTCCCTGCATTCACCATCTTGACAGGCCACATAATATATGTTCATATTTTTCAACTTATGTCAGAACTATAGTTGTGAGCTACAGTTTTGTTGTTTTATTTGAATTAATTTTTATCCACTTCAAATGTTGACAATATTGACATATATTCACACTTTCTCCTTAGAGTCTAGAATCTGCCATGGCAAGATTTGAAGAGTTTTGTGAATTGCTTAGATTATACGAAATCAAGAACCCCAAATGGAATCTAGTTCTTAATGTTTCATTAAACTACTTATGTAATTCTACTTGATGAGATGGTTAAATAAAAAATTTAGACCAGTGAGGAATGAGAAAGTTCAAGTGAGGTCAGAAGAGAGCTGTAAAGGAGTGTTGCTTGGCTATCTGTGTGTTCCCGTTTGTGCTGGGCCAGAGCCATCACTGCAAAATATATATTTAAAAAATACAAAAAGAGCCTGTACAATTTAATTTCTTGCATTTTAGATAACAAAATAGGAATCCATTTTGGAAGCTGGTGTATTTTCTTTTCCATACATGGAAACAAGGAGAACCTTTGGAGAATTTTGCTAGATTCTCTTTGCAAAACTGTGCAAACTGCAGAAAACATGTAAATGTAAAAACTATAGGTATAAACATATGCTTTATACACATTTTTTTGTATGCAAAAGAAGAGCCTGGGCCTTTCAATGATTTTTATACTTCAGTATAGCAATAAGGTCACTGGTTTTGAATAGAAAATTTCCAGAGATATTTACTATTAAAATCTTTGCACACATTCTTTCTCCTTCTTTCCTTTCCCTCCCTCCCTTACCCCCTTCTTTCCTTGTTTCTTTCCGCTTGACATTTTGCTCTGTGTTTTCATTCTCCCCCAGTTTTCTCCTGCCTGCCTTCTGCCAGCCTCTGTGAGGCCCTCTTTTATATCCTCTCTCCCCTTCTTTCTCTGGTTTCATCTTCCAAATTCTTCAGTCTCTGAAATCATCTTGCCGCTCTTGACCTTCGACCTCCAGGCACCTGCTCTGCTTAATTTAGAGTTGAACGTGGACGGTCTCAGGTGGACAAAATGCTTCCTCTTGGCTTGGGAGAAGAACCTGTCCAGCCAGGACCTGGAACAGTGGTCTGGCAGCCAGCCAGGACGATCTGGCTCATGACAACCCTCCAGAGCCAGTTTTCAGGTTCCCCGAATGTGCCCGTTTCCTTAATTATAACCCAAGACTGCTTCATGGAATCTTTTTTTCTTTTTGGTCAGTTTTGTATGGGCTGCTGGTCTCTTACTGATGACTTTTTGGGGTAAAGGAATATTTTATCATTTTTTTAAATTAGTATTATTAGTGAAAGATGATAATTCTATGCAATTAGTACTTTGCCTTTTTCAAAACTACCTTCTCTCCCCCCTCAGAAGAGCAACTACTTTAGCTGGGGATTTTTTTTCTTTTTCTTTTTGATAGGATGAAGTACTCTTTATCCCTCAGTAAACTAGCTGTATCTGGGTAGGTCTCTAAGCTAGCTGTATCTGGGTAGGTCTCTAAGCCCACATGCTTCACTCTCTTCCCCTTAAGATTTCCGGGTTTGAACTCAGCAGTAGTTGTGGATAGAGATGCCGGTGGCATGGAAATTCTTGCTGGTGACCTCACCTGCAGAGACAGTGGGCATGATGCCGGGATATCGATCTGCCAGGACTTTGTGTCAGGCAGGAAATCCTGTGAAGTTCCTGCTCAGGGTTAACCAAATGGGAGCAGCTCTGAACGGTTTCATTCTTCTGGCCAGTCTCCTCCCTTATTAAAATGTTTGAAGAAGGCTTTCTAGCCATGAGTTCTTGCTGACAGGCTGACCCAGGGTCAGGATGGTGGGTAAGGCATTACAACATTCCGTGATACAGGTGGATGAAAGCAAACATATGGAGACTTGGTACAGACCTGGCATTAGAAGGGGTTGTAGTGATGATCATCCAACCTTAGAAATGGGGTGCCTCTCATAGAAAGCTGGGAGTTCCTGTCCCTGATAATATCATGATTAAGATTGGGAGCCCTGAAGTTGACAGGCCTGGATGGGGATCCTGGCCTTGCTACCTATTAGCTGTGTGATCTGGGATCCTAAGCCTTAGTTGTTATTCCCATCTGTGAAATGGGCATAAAAGTAGTATTGGCTTTTTAGAATTTTTATGAGGATTCAATGGGAACGGGGTATAAAATACACAGCATATTTCCTGGGGCTCAGTAAATGATTGCTGATCTTACTATTGATTTAGGACTCTTTCTACTCTACTGTACTGCTTTCTAACCTTTTCCAACAATCAGATTAAAGGCAGTAACATGTAGTTGTCTTTATTTCCCTGACCCCACAATGTAGAGAACTGTGTACCAGCGGTCTTCACACTGGGATATGCATCACACCCCAGGGCATTCAGCAAGACCATGTGAGGTGGGCAGGAATAGTTTTAAGGGGACCATTTTCCAGATTCTCAACTCCTAGTTATTCTTTTTTTTTTTTTTTTTTTTTAAGTTTTTATTTATTTATGGCTGTGTTGGGTCTTCGTTTCCGTGCGAGGGCTTTCTCTAGTTGTGGCAAGCGGGGGCCACTCTTCATCGCGGTGCGCGGGCCTCTCACTATCGCGGCCTCTCTTGTTGCGGAGCACAGGCTCCAGACGCGCAGGCTCAGTAATTGTGGCTCACGGGCCCAGTTGCTCCGCGGCATGTGGGATCCTCCCAGACCAGGGCTCGAACCCGTGTCCCCTGCATTGGCAGGCAGACTCTCAACCACTGCGCCACTGGGGAAGCCCAGTGTTCTTTTTTCTAAAACTGAGACTGTATCTGCCGTTAAAGTGTTACACCAGGGTTTGTTTTTTTTTTTCCAACTTCCACTTTCACAGTTACCCCTTTTGCCATTTTTCTAAAGAAAGCCATCTCTCTTACCCGTATCAAATCTTACTTTGGTGCCCTGTATCAATATGTTAAATCACAGGCACAAGATAAAATGGGTCAATTTGAAATACTGGTTTCAGCAAAGCCTCCTTTAATTAAGCCACCATCTCACTCAGAGTTGCATTGTCAGTACAATTTTACTTTTAGGGCTGAATGCATTGCAATTGGAAGTAATTGAGTCATTTTGATTATAGATTAGTAATGCTATTTGTAATGATTTTACAATCCAGCAGAGTCTTTATGCTTAAAGCTCAATGGTCACAGAAAATTTTAGAAAATTAAATGTAAAAACCTGTTTTTGTGTTAAAGTATGCTAGGGTGACTGATAAGATACCCTGACACATAGAATTATACTAGGAAACTTGGGGGTGTGTGATTGACATAGAAATGAGATTTCAAGGAGGAAGAAGAGTAATGTAAAATCTCTAACTGTTAAGAAAAGCTTATTTATTTTTAAATGGATGATGTTATGCAATAGGTATTTAGTCATCATGGTTTTTATATTCCATTGGATACATTTAAAAGAGTGTAATAACACATGGTTAAAATGTCTAAATTTACAATTAGCAGCAAAATATATCTTTAAAATTCTTTAAGTTTAGGATGAAAATTTGAGATGCCAACTTAAAAATGGGTCTAAGGGAACATGGTTTTTAAGGTTTTTTTTGAGAGGTATGATAGCCAAACGTTTGAAGACCTTTGTTATATTTTATTGCTATTAATTTTTCACACAAGGGGAGGGCACTCTCTTCCTGCTCTTCTTCCTGTGAAGTGCAGGATTTAATTGGTTGGTATTTTGCATATGCCTTACCTTTTGCTAATTAAACTTTAACTGAAAAACATGAATATCTTTCATGTGCCAGACTGAGTGCCGGGTATATCAGAAGAGACTCCAGGTCCTGCCTTCATGGAGTTCATAGTTCAGCCTCTACTCTTTGGGTTAGAGACTGAATTTTGATAGGAGCTACAGCAGTCAGGTAAAAATGTGTGGCAGTTGAGATAAGAACCGCAGGGATTCAACTAGGGATACAACCGTATTACTGCAAGTATGGTACTAGCATTCTTGGTTCTTGTAGGTACTGTGGCTTCTCCAAAGACTATCAGGTTAATATCCTTATTTGTCAAAATTAAATATGCCTGAAAGACTGCTGAAATTGGGCCAAGGGGACTGCGTTTCCTTGTTTGATTGGGTTTTTATAAAGAGCATTGCTGTTCCACTGAGAATTTGTGAAAAAATAGTGCTAAAATTACTCTTTCAATGTAATAAGGACACCATATTACTGACCAGGGTTCTGGGCAGTAAACTCTTAGAGTGGTGGCTTCATTTTCTTTATTATCAGGAATTTCTTCAGTTATGAATCAGAAGATTAATTTCATAAGTATTTTAGGAATAGCCAGAACTAAGAGTAGAACAGATTAACTCAACCTGATAGGATAGTGTTCTAGACACTTTTCATTTCTTTACTGTTGAACTATGCTAATTTATTAGTGTAATTAAATGTCGTTTGAGGGGTGTGAGACTCAAAATTAATATGTACTGAATTCAACATTTTGCATAATTTCTCTTAATTCATTTTTGAAGGGCATAGAGTTATGTCTTACATAATAAAGAAGTTGTTTAAGTAAATGCACTCAACTTTATTTTGCTTTTCCCCCTAGGTGAAAAGAAATGGATTATCTCAGACAGTTAGCCAGGAAGAAAGAAAGAGACAAGAGGTATGTTTTCCACCAAGCAGATGCTTTAGGGTTCCAAGGGGTGCCTATTACGTTCAGCATTTTCCTTTGACGATGTATCCATTTTGTTTTTTTTTTTACAAAAGGAGTATGTGATCATTGTCAAATAAAACTACACATAAGCCCCCATAAAAGAAAATTTAAAATATACCAATGTCATTTTAACTTAACAAAGCACCTAGTCTGCGTGTATTTACACTGGAAGAAATACGTTGAAAAATGAAACAGACATTACTTAGATCCTGGAACTGAAAAAGGATGTTAGTGGAAAAACTGGTGAAATCTGAATAAAGTGTGAATATTTGTCTACAGACAAAATGTAATGTACCCTGGTTAGGGAAAGCCAGATGAAGGAAATATAGGAACTCTGAACCCTCTTTTCAAGATTTCTATAAATCTAAAATTATACCAAAATAAACGTTTACCTAATAAAAAGTAAAACATAATAAGAGGGTTTCATAACTTGAAGTTTAATAAATGCAGTTTAAGAAAATTGCTCACTGTAATAATATTGTGAAGTTGTCAAAGTACTTTCCTTCTGTTTTATGCATATCAGCATGGAGATACAGAAGCTTAGGCATATACATGCATGTAAATCAATTCCACAGAGGACGTGAGATACCTTTTTCTTATTTCATTGGCCTGAAATAACACAAAAATATAAGGATGCATTGTAGTGCCATTTTTTTAACTTTAAAAAAACAAAATAGTATATAACATTGGTGTATACGTCTCTGAGAATTAAAAATGTATTACATTTATAATATTTTTCTTATTTTTATAAAGAAACTAAGACTTTCAATAAAATAGAAGTCCTACATTCTCCTCCTCTGTCTCATTCTCTTCCTCTCCTCCCCAGAGGCAACTATAATTATGAATTGATGTGTATCCATCCAATCATGTATTAGGTATATTTATGTACATATACTTGTGTGTGTCTGTTAAGATGTAGATAAATGATATGATTCTGAACATATGTTTTGGTTGGTTGCTTTTTACATTCAACTTTGTTTTTGAGATTTATCCATGTTAACGCATGTTAATCTAGATAATTTATTCAAACTACTGTATAGTATTCCATTCTGTAAATACTACTTTAAAAAAAAATCTGTTCTCCTAGTGAGGGACAACAGGCAGTATTTTTTTTTTTACGGTTAACATTGTGGCATAAACAATATTTCTCTCTGTTTGTGGACAAATTCAAGAGCTTCTCCAGGGTCCTAGTCCCATTTGAATATTTCTTTTCTTTTAAACCTATTCTGTTTCCCTTATATTTTGAAAATATTTATTTAGATTAGTGATATAAAAAAGTAATGACTGGGAATTCCCTGGCGGTCCAGTGGTTAGGACTCTGTGCTTTCATTGGTAATGACAGCAAATCTAACTATGGTTTCTTTCTGTTCCTATACAGATATTTTAACAGGTCTAGTGTGATTTGCTTTTAAGTAGTTGATGACCCAATTGCATGTTTTAAGTTATTACATTAAACTTATTATATTAAACTACCACTTAGTCATCTTTCCCTGTGATCTACTCTGTATAGTTTATCATATCTTTTTGTTTGAATCTTCACATTTTGGATTTGATTACAAAAGTCTCTGCTTCTGAAAATATGTTTTAGTCATTCCAAGGCACCATAGCCATCAACAACCTGAAATCCATTATTTTTGGTCAGGATGGGTGAATTTTCTTTAGTTTGCATTACATTTCCTGGGGATAATTGTATTGATTGAATAGAATCACACGAGATACAGGTTGAATGCGACTCTTAATGTTCTTACTGTTTACTCATTAGATGGTTATATCGCTTAAGTCCCTGGAGCGCAACTGAGGTTAGACCAGTATGACTTCTCTAAAAGCTTATGGTTGCTAAAAAGAGAGGTGAACCCCGAGACTAGCACCACTAACCTGACTTACAGAATCATGGCTCACCTTCCGGCAGCGGGGCGTCCACCTGCCTGTGCCTGACTGCTCCCACCCGGCCTCAGCTGCAGCACAGGCTCTCACGGGGAGAATCTTCTGTGCCCTTTGGGCCAAGCACTGCGGGGAGGAACCCTGGAGGTCAAGAGGGTTGATGGCAGTGTTACTAGGGAAGATCTCCAGGAAGGATGGGAACCTCAAGCCTGCAAGGATGTTCACCACCCCTCCCTGAGGAGGAATTCTCCCTGCCTGGCCATTCTTAGAGAATCTGATTTTGTTAAGGTGCTAGATGAATTCCTTACACAGGGCGCTGGTGTCTCTCCACATATGTGGGTTGGCTTTTGATAATTAATGAACGCTTATCAGGTAAACCACTGTGTGCCTGACACCAAGAGTTTCTGCCGAGGGTCCTTCACTCCTTCTTGAGACACTGATGAGAGCAGAGAGGGTGGCTTGTTGGACGGAATGACTTGCAATTGTATGAGTTTATATAAAAGAATTCCTGTGGCTGATAAGAACCTTTTGAGGGTAGGTCCAGTCATGCTTTTTAATGCACCCAGAATATTTGCTCTTATTAACCACTAATTAGTTGGATTAAAACATAGGGAGAGGGACTTCCCTGGTGCCGCAGTGGTTAAGAATCCGCCTGCCAATGCAGGGGACACGGGTTCGAGCCCTGGTCTAGGAAGATCCCACATGCCATGGAGCAACTAAGCCCTTGCGCCACAACTGCTGAAGCCCACGCACCTAGAGCCCATGCTCTGCAACAAGAGAAGCCACCGCAATGAGAAGCCCACGCACCACAACGAAGACCCAACGCAGCCAAAAATAAATAAATTTATTTATTAAAAAAAAAAAAAAAAAAAAAACATAGGGAGAGAAAGGAGGGACCCACAAGGGAGGGAAGAAATGTATTTGTGAGAAATTTTCTCTGAATCCCAAGTGAGGTCCATAAATCTTCACTGTCCCAGAGCAGCATGCTTTGAAATCAGGGCTGGAGGAGATGACCCCAAAGGTTAATTAATGTCACACTGAGATTTTACGACATGCCCTAGCTTCCTCCCAGAGATTCTGCCCCCTGGCAAAGTGTGACCTCAGGATGCAGTCTCAAGTCATCCAAATACTTTCATTTTTTCCTATTTACACTCTAGGCAGGGACTCTATTTCTCAAAATTTGGGTATATGTGCCTTATATAAAGATAGTAGTTTGGTAATGTAGTTTTTAATACTTATCTTTTTGTATTTTTAAAGATATTATGTTATTCTTGTAGCAGAATTACGAGAGCTAGGTTTAATTCTTTAATTGAAGGAATGAATAACATATTTCTTCTTCCTTCTTCTCAGGCTATCTTTGAAGTTATATCCTCTGAACATTCATATTTACTCAGCTTGGAGATCTTGATACGAATGTTTAAAAATTCTAAAGCACTGAGTGATACGATGACCAAAACAGAGAGTCACCACCTTTTCTCCAATATTACAGATGTCTGCGAGGCAAGCAAAAAGTAAGTTCACTTTCGTTTGCCTTTGGTCATGCCAAGACATTACTTATTAACAAACAGCTGCGTTATCTCAAAAGGAAGACATTTAGAGGTGTGAAGTCTCTCATTTGTTCAATTGGCTTTTATATTTATTCCTTGAAATAAATTTTAAGATGTGTTTCAAGGTGTTGATATATAGACAGATGCTAAGTGTGTAATTAATTGTCACAGAAGACAGTTATATCTAAGGTCTCTTTATTCCTTCTCTTTCTCCCTACTTCTCCTTTTTCCCTTTTATTTTTCCTTTTTAATTATGCCAATAATATAACAACATTAGTTGGAAGGAAACAAGGTAACTCACGATCAAACCATTCAAATACAGAAATTATTTCTGTTTACATTTTCATAGTCTTGTCCTTGTTAAGATATGTATACGTTATTTTTAACATGCAGTCATAGTGACCATAATGATTTTTACAGATTTTCCCTATTTCACTTTCCATAAGCATTATTAGAAGAGTTTCCATTATTATTCTTAATGAGTGCAGGAAGCTCAGTTTGTACACCAGTGGTGAGCTCTTCTGTCCTTCCGAGGGAACTACACAGCCTGCACTGGAGCCACGTGCCAGCAGTGTTGAGCCACCCGAAGTTGCTATTTTGATCAAAATGCTATTAGATCAAACTGGATTGAATGTTGGCAGTTTTGTATGGTTGGGTCAAAGGTAGGTTTACTGTACAACTCATGAAGCTTAAGCTTCAAGGCTCCTCATTTGCAAGGGCACCTTTTAAATATTTGCTTTTGTGCCTCATTTTTTTCTTAGAGGGCCTCCAAATTGTGCAGGCTTCAGGGCCCACAAAAACAGGATCTGTCCCTGGGGTGAGTACCCCTTGTGAATCTGGACGTTGTTCATTTGTCACTTGAGGGAAAATCCAAGTAGGCAGTGACGGTAACACGTTTGTATCCCTGGCTCCGTCGCTGTGTGCAGGTAGATTTTCCTTTTGAACTGCAAGATTGAACATCTGTGCTGAACAGGTTAGGGTGTGAGTTGGGGCCACTGCAGAGGTGCAATTCGTGGTCAGATCAGCGAGCTCTCCCAATATTTTATGGTAGGGACACAACTTCAGAAGCCAGATTCTGCCACAAGAAAAGATCTTGGCAATCTTATTACTGGCATGGATACTTAAAAATATGTGTCCAGAGGACCTGCTGGGCCTTAGAGAACGGGGGCCTGTGGTGTGCAGGTGGTGACACACACTGCAGCTTGGAAGTCCTTTTTCAGAAGCTGGGTCATTGCTTGTGTTCAGCCTATTGGGGTTTTTTTTGGTACCAGTCTTGCCCATTTTGGTAAGAGAAATGAAAAATCTCCTTTCTCCCGTTAGCGAAGGGGGCAGAGCAAGAGCCTTAGATGGTGTGTCCCTGTTCAACAGGTATTCAGATTTCAAAATGAGTCTCTTTCATTTTAACTTGTACTTTGGTTTAACTATGAAAATAAATCTCCATGTTAGATATATCGCTATAAAGAATTATTTCTGTTTTGATAACCATAAAATGTAAGTCATGATTTTAATTAGAATATGTTTCCTGAAAACCATGGTGGCATGTTTTTCACTCCTCTCTGGAATTATTCTTTGAATCGTGTGGCCATCAGTCCACTTCTTATAGCGTATAAATGACTCTAGAGAAAGCTGTTAGTTCTGATTGTTGAGTAACAGCAGTTCTTTTTTTTTTTTTTTTAATTTATTTATTTTATTTATTTTTGGCTGCATTGGGTCTTCGTTGCTGTGTGCAGGCTTTTTCTAGTTGCGGCGAGTGGGGGCTACTCTTTGTTGTGGTGCGCGGGCTTCTCATTGTGGTGGCTTCTCTTGTTGCGGAGCACGGGCTCTAGGCACGCAGGCTTCAGTAGTTGTGGCACATGGGCTCAGTAGTTGTGGCTTGCGGGCTCTAGAGCGCAGGCTCAGTAGTTGTGGTGCACGGGCTTAGTTGCTCCGCAGCATGTGGGATCTTCTCAGACCAGGACTTGAACCCGTGTCCCCTGCATTGGCAGGTGGATTCTTAACCACTGCACCACCAGGGAAGCCCAACAGCAGTTCTTGAACAGAGTATGTTTTGGGTCCTAAGAGTCTTTGGGCCACGATAGCACTGCTGGTGTACCAGGCGTGCTTCAGAAGGAGCCTGGGCCCCAGCAATTACATCTTTTCTTGGTAGTTGGTTAACCTTGAGAAGGTTGCTAAACCTCTCCAACTCATTTCTTAAATATAAAATGGGGATAAAACCCATAATTGGTTAATCCCGAAATAAGTCATTTTATTTAAATTATAGATGAAAATTTTATTATTTTAATTTCACTCATTTACAAAATTTAAATCTCTTATGATTTTACTTAAATGTTTTCATTTCTGTAGTAACCTAAAATAAGAGGCTATTCTGGACATTTTTGTCTATTTTTCATTTTTAAAACAAAACTCAGAAACTTCTAAGCCTGCATTAAATGATAAAGAAAGAAATATCTTTATCCTTTACATTTTTGTTTTGTTTTTATTTGAAATGCAGTGTTTTAATTTGGAGAGATGCCTATGTAATATTTGATCTCTGTTATATTTCAACTAAGAATGATCAGCTTCTGCATGGTAATCCTGTGTCTGTATCCTAATAACTTACATTACAAAAGTTTATTTAAGTTTAAAATACTCATTTCAGATACAGCCTTTTTAAAATTCAAAGTTCTCAGAAGATTTACAAAACCTATTTCATTATGTAAAGCCTGCTTGTTGAATTTCCAGCATTTGGTCTCCAAGAGTGACTGACTCGCAAGTGGTAATGCCTTCATGTGCTACCCATGAAAGAGTTTCCAGTCTTAAGAAATCATAAAATTTTCATTTTTTTCTTGAAGAAACAAACGATCAGTGTCTGAATTATTCAGTACTGAGTAAGTGGGGCATTGTTAAGTGTGGCATAATCAAGACTATTTTCATTGCTTTACTTTCACCTGATGAAAAATTGTAGCTCTAGGTGACGGGATATTTAGTGGAGGCTGAGGTCACAACATGCTCAACATTTGACTTAACAATGTGATGTCTGGTCCTCTTTACAGTGGCTCAGGTTCTTCACTGTTTTCCAGTAAATGTCACCAAGAAGCCCTCATGTGTAACAGGATGCTCTATGAAAACAAACAGGCAGGGACAAGATCATTCTGATTCTGGGTGTGTGCATTTATCAGTGGATGTGCCTACTGAATTCTTTCCTGCTTTATAAAGAATTGTTCATTTCAGTCAACACTTGTGGAGCCTCCTATTCTGCCAGATGCCTGGATTCTAGAGCATTTCGGCTGGTGGCATCTGCCCTGTGGCTCTTGGTCCTCAGGGGCCAGTGGCGGCCAACGGAACATCCCCAGTGTGTGTGCAGAGGCATCCTAGGGCAGGGCGCTTACCCAAAATGGGCAGGTTTGGGTCATGCTGGAGGTTATGGGCCTAGGGCCCCTGGTGAGAATCACAGGGGAGGATGAGAGAAGATGGTAATGGCCTTTGTGTGCCTACTGAGGAGTTTTTACTGTTTACTGAAGGCTGGGTAGACACAATGGGCAATTAAGTAGGGGACTGACGGACAGTGATGGTCTGGGAGATGACAGTAGAATGGTGTTTGCATAAGAGAGGAGGTGAAGATGGTGAAAGGTTTGGGGCCATTGCAGTAACACAGCCAGAGATGATGGGAATCCTATAGGAGTCCTAAGAGGAAGGACTTGAAGGATATTCAGAACCTGCAATCCTGAGGACTTGGCAAGAGAGAGGGCGGAGTTTTGTTTACCTCCCAGCTTCTACCTGGTTGACTGTGGATGGTGGGTGTATTAGCCAGGGTGTAAGAGAAACAGGTTGGGGCTTAATGAGGGAGATAAGGAATTCAATTTGGGGCAAGTTTGAAATGACTGTGGAGCATGAGGGGAAGGTGTCTAGTTGAAAGGAGAAAAAGATTAGAATTCCAGAAAAATCTTGAATTGAATGTAGATTTGAGTCATGTACGTTCTTGGCACAGTGGGTTTAAATGAGATACTAGAGCTTGTAGTGATGGTTTTTAAGTGGTGGTGGTGGTACTGGTGGTGGCTGTGTTTGCCTCCTAGGGGCATTTGGAATGTGTTTTTGGTTGCCCCAGTGACCTGGGGACTCTTTTGGCATTAGTAGGTGGGGGCCAGAGGTGCCAGATGTCTTACAAGGGGTAGGAGTGCCCCAGACAAGCATGAATTGTCCCACCCAAATGCCCATTGTGTCCTCCTCGAGATGCACGGATCGAGCAAAATGAAAAGGAAAACCAAGGTCAGAATTTTGGCACAGAAACATTTAAGGAGCCTACGTCGGGGGCGGGGGGTGGGGGGCAAAATTGAAGCAAATAGGGTAAGAAGAACTGCCAGGACCTTTCTCAGGCCCCTTGGCTGTGGAGGGTTTGCCCCTCTCTTTAATGCCTTCCTGTCACCCCCTGTGTCAGTGCCATGGGCAAGGCAGCTGTTTGCTTTGTAATCTTCTTTAAAGGCATATGCGGAGAGGCAGCTGGAACCCTACTGGTTCTGTATTTGACCCCTCTTACAAAGAGTGCGGCCCTTTTCTTTGTCTTGGGATGATTAGAACTAAATGCTCTTAAGTTCATGCAGTCCCAGTATGCCTTTGGTCAGTGCTAGGGCAGGGCCTTTGATCTCTCAGCTCTGGACCTACTTCCTTCTACCTTTGACAGTTTTAACTTCCCTCTGACTCAAATGCATGAAATCTCCCTGGATTCATGGTCTCTCTGTCTTTTAAGGCCCAAAGATGTCCTAAAAACCTAATCATCCCATGAAAAAAAGGGAGTATTAGATATCTTTTGTTTAGAAATGAATAGGCTTAATTCATAACTAAACACCACACATTGTATATGCTTTACCTATTTGCATATATCCTCTGATTATTTTTTTTGTTCTGCTTTTACGTATCTGTGTGTGTTCATTTAGAATAATTTATAGATAGTTGCCATATTAATAGAAAAAGACCTACAAGTATGATTAATTTACATGAATTAGCAACAGAATATGATCTTATTCAATAATTCCACTTGTTTTTAAATTTAAGATCTATTGATGGTAAAAGACTGATACTATGGTAAGGAGATTGCCCTTTGTATAAGACTGAATATTAATCCCACTGCAGTGTTTAGAAACATTAAGGTCTAAGTAAGGTCTTTTGTATTAAAATGTTTTCTGCAAAATGAAAACTAGATGAACCTCTGTTTTGATGTTTTATAAAATGATGTGTTTTTAATCTTAATTCTGAGTTTTCATTCTAAATATCTAGATTATGCTAACAATACTTCATTTGCATTTTTTCAATAATGGAATATACTGTTATTTGTAACCTCTAAAAATATGCTGCTAAAGAACTTTGCAAGATGCTTGTTTTTCTTGTTTCCATTACAAAGTTAAAATATTGGTATTTCTTTGGGAAGTAATTTAAAGCTAGAACTATGCTGTCTTCAGTTTCTGCAGAGCAAAATAAAAATATCCATCAATGAGCTTTTGTGTCCTGAGGAACTGAATTTGTTCCCAACATATAATGAGCAGCTAATGCCAAATTCTCCAGCTTCTGCTTTGTGTGGAAGAGTAAATTACAGTAATAGTAAACAGACAAAATGGGACTTACCCAGAACTTGCTTCTCCAGAAGATTCTTTTCCCTAATTTAATCAGATTATATTAAAATTGAAATATCATGGAACACTGGATACTGTTAACGCACGTTTTAGTATTATTTTATAAAATGACTTCATATTATAAAAAATGACATTTTACTCAAATAATGGCACAACGTATCTGCATTATAAAGTGTTTTCTCTATTTGGTAATTAAAATTCTCAACTTTAATGCATTGATAGCAAACTTTCAGAAGTTTTGTAATATTAATATTAGCATTTCGTCTTTTCCTGACTAGTTCGTAAAGCTAAATTTTAAAAGAAAAACATATTAAATTTAACTAGGCCAGAGAGTATGGATTCCTTATGTTGTAGAACCTGTTTAATTTTTTTCCCTGAAGTAATGGCTGTTGCCATTGTGTCTCATTAGCAAGTGTTCTTTGCTTTCACAATATCCAGTGTAAGTTTACCAAGTTTATTTGGTACCAACTTTACAAAGTTTATTTGGTAACTAAAGCAATTGCCCTATTTCACTTAATGTAACAGAGAAACTTTATTCTTTCTAAAACCAAACTTCTTTAGCTGACATTTGAAAGACAGTGACATTCAGAAGCTACTTTTATGACATTCTTTGACTTTTTCTCTATCCTGAGATGAATAAACAAAGAAGTTGATTTGAAATTCACCTCAAGAACTCTACAGTAATGTGGGTATTTTAGTCTACATTGTTCAGCTTTTACCAATAACTGGTGTCTGAAGTAATAAAGAAAAAAGTAATTTAAGTATCATTTCAAGTAGAGACATAAAGAAAAGACAACACATGTTTTAATAACAGATGCAGTCCTTTTAGTTAAGACTGAAGGAAAGCAGGGGGGGCATCTGAAATCTTTCTAAAAGTTAGTGCGAGACAGATGACTGGGTAGACACATGCCCTAATATTCATTCCCTTCTGAAATCCCATTAAAAATGATGGGATAGTCAATGCACAAAGGCACAAAAAGCTTTAAAGAATTAAACAAAAACAAGAAAAGAGGCATCAGGAACAATATTTTGAAACCTGAGAAACATGAGTACTCTCTAAATATTTCAGGAAGTCTGAGAAGGTTTAACTCTAAATAGTTGGTAGTGAGGAAAGCCAAGAAGGAACCAGATTTAAACCCCAGAACCTCTGGAAGGTGCAGGAATTGATGAAGTTGGGGTAAAGGTGTGACTAAAAACATGAGTTTTTTGAAAGCTGGTTTGAGAAATAGGCAGAGCCCAGACCCTCTCTTCAGCACCACACAGCTGGAGGATACCCTGCTTCACCCCAACAGCGAGGCAAAATAGATGAACTCTGGACCAGGAGATCCAGCCCCAAGTGAGGAAGGGACCAACGTACAGGAAACAAGGATATAGTGACAGTTGACACCTGAAGGCTTCTGCCCCAGTCTCCTTTTGGAACTTTGGTAACCAGGTGTATGTGTAACCTTCACCCTACTATTGTCAAATGGTGACTGGCATTCGTTCAAGTTAAGTAACGTTTTATAATTTTCAACAATGGTGTTTATATTCAAATACATTATTATTATTAATATTAAGTTTTGTAGGAGTACAGCACAAATATATAAAACCTCAAACTTTAATAAATATATCCATTTCAATAACATGTTAGGCAAGTACTTATTAACCCTAAATCTTATGTGTCTCCCTCTGTCTAATGGGGATGATAGTATATCTAACCCCCTAGGCTTGGTATAGAATTAAATGAGATAATACAGGTAGAGGGCTTAGCACAGCACTTGGTAAGCTCTCAAATTGCAGTGGTTTTGTTGATATCGTTACTGTCATTTTGATCATCTAAATCTGGTATTCTGAAATATCTTTGGATTTTGTATTTATTGACTTTGGTGTGTACGTCCTCTAGATTAGCCTCAGCCGGCATTGGTCTAGGACTAGGTTAGAGAACAGGTCTTGTTTTATAAAGACCCTCGCGCAATGGTTTGCATGAGTTTGTATTTAAAGATGACTGTGGCAAGTCTTATGACACTGTAGCGATCGTCTTTATTTTGACTTTGAATGAAGTAAAAAATAAACGGGTTCTTTCCTAATCATAATGTGTATTAGTCATGACTTAGTTTAGGACTAAAACCTGTGCTGTTTGCTTCCTCTCAGCCTGGTGTTTGCTTGTGAGTGGTAGATTCCTTGACCCAGGACTTCAAAACAGGCCCCTGACATGCTCCAGCTGCCAACTGGGCCATTCTCCTGGTTATTTTTTTGCAGACATTTGGGCCATTACATGCTTTTTTGCCTTTTTGCATTGCTTTTGCAGGCTCCAAGAGTCTGTGGATTTTGAGTTGTCACGTGGAGATTTAAACTTGGATAATGACCCTGGTTGGGACAGACGAAAGTGTTACCAAGCTTAGTCATTAACTGTTATCAATCTTAAACTAGAGTAGAACTTTGTGGAAAAAGAAACAAGGGCTGGGGTTTAGTTGCCGTATTTCATCTGCACTGCATTTGCAGCTGTGGATTTTGAACCATTACATGGATTTTTGACTCTGCCAGTTGTAAGTTAAACAACCGCAGGACCACACAGTTTTTCTGGCTGATGGGAAAGACTTTCATATAAACTTTGTGATTTAGCCAAGTTAAATCTAGCACTTGATTTAAGAACAAGGAAGATGGTTGATGAATTAAGTTTCAAAAGCAAGCTCTTTCAAGCTTTCTGATTGCTTGTTTATTGTGGGATGTTGTCTCTAATTGCTATGCATTAATCTTTAGCCTCTGGACATCAATTTTGTGTTTTTTCCAACACTTTTCATATTTCATCTGATTTAATCCTTTAGAGCGTCCTGCAATGTACCATCATTTCCCTTTTGCAGGTGAGGAGACTGAGACCCCAATTAATTATATGAATTTGTTTAAGATCATTTGCTTAAATGGAATTGAAACTAGTGAGGTTTTGATTCTTCAGAATGCATTCCCCTAGACCATGTTTGCAAAAATACACATATTTTAAGTACAGTTAAGATTTCAGTCTAAAGAACTAAATTTCAGTTTAGGCTTCTGTTAAGGATTACTCATCTGGAAAAGAATTAGGATTTGCTCTTTTTGATGTACATCACCCGTGAAGCTAGTCATGGAGAGTGATTAGACTCTTATCTCATATTTGAAAGTCTTTGACCTGTTAGAATGTGGAGACCTTAAAAGCAAAGAGCAGCTAGTTTTCTGACACAGCTCCATGGCATATCATAGACATCATCATCTTGTCATTTCCCTGTGGACATGATTCCCTAAGTGAAGGATATTTTCCAGTTTCTTTATCATAAGCAGTCTCTGAATGTGTCTCCATGGTTGAAGTATTGCAATATTCTCTAGAAATAAGCCAATTGATTATGAAAGTGCCGTATGTAGTTCCTATCTCATCAGATGCCCTAACGTTCAACGCTATAGTAAAATTAAAAAGACATCCACGTTGCTTATAGTAAACTCCTTAAGCTACTTTTGCAGTGATTTGAGAAAGAAAAGAAAATGCATGTTTGGGAAGTGCTGACTGAATTCAGATTATAATCTTCTGCGTCTTTGAAAAATCTAATGTTTCCAAAATAAACTTTCGTAGAAAGTGAGTTTGCAAGTCTTTCTTAGGACTTAAATGAAAGAATTCTTTATCCCTTAGTTGGTAATGTAAATACTGAGAAACCTCATGGCAAAATGTTTTATATTTGAAAATGTCAACTTTGTGTTAAAAGCTGTAAAAATATGATTTTATTAAAAAATTCTGAAATCACTTTCCATATGCTAAGAAGACAGGTGAATACAGTTTTAAATATTAATTCAGTATATTATTACCATACTCTGAGTCTAACTTTTTAAGAATGTGGAGTAAATCATACAAGCCTTGTGATTTTAGATTTTACAAGTATATTTATAGAAAAATATCTTGAGGAAAATGTGTGTCATGAGTGGTATTTGTTAAAGAATTTACCCGATACTTTATCTATACAGTGTTTTCTTTGGATTTCAAACAGGTTTCAGGAAATGATTTGAACTTGGAAAAAAGTTTGGTGGAAAGGTTCCATAGAAATGTCAAGATTGGCTAAGATTGACCTTGACACTTGTCGGGGGATTCAAACAAAAGTCCCTTTGTAGCAAGAAAACTGTCTCTGTATCGGGAGTTCATTGGAATTTCTTTTCTAGCAGAGAAGTGATATGAGCAACCAGAACAGGGCACAATAGTAGTGTTTGTGTTTATCTGCTGAAGTTGTCCCGCCGTTGTAACTCCTACTTCTCTTCCATCGTGTGTATATTTGATGTCTGACATTTAGTTATATACATACTTAGGTATGTATTTGTGTATATACGTAGATGTCTTTGAAAAATCTGCCAGGAATAAGATGTTTTCCAGGACATCTTTGATAGCCGTTCTCAACAAGTTGAAATTTTACTTGAGTCTGTCCTGTTGAAAAGAGATCAGAAATGATTAAACCGAGAAATCATTCTCTTGGATTTCACTAAGTAACATTAAGTTAAAAATCTTCAGGAGGAAAGTTTTTTGAACACCTATATACCAAAGTAGAGTTACAGATGTAGAAAATAAACTATGGTTACTGGGGGATAAGTGGGGGGAGGGATAAATTGGGAGATTGGGATAGACATATACACACTTCTATATATAAAATAGATAAGTAATGAGGACCTACTGTAAAACACAGGGAACTATACTCAATGCTCTGTAATGGCCTATAGTGGGAAAAGAATTTAAAAAAGAGTGGATATATGTATTTGTATAACAGATTGACTTTACTGTACACCTGAAACTGATGTAACATTGTAAATCAACTATACCCCAATAAAAATCTTTTAAAAATCTATATGATTTAGCTATCTTATCTTTAATTTTTGGAGCATCTGATAGAGTCATTTGAGAATTCATGTTTTGTGGGTTTTAAAACACGTTAAATATGGGCTGAGTTTGGTTTACCTTGTTTGTGTTTATGCTGTCCTTGGGGGTCACTTGTATTGAAATGCCTTCTGTTTTGAACCTTTGCTTATCCCTTTATCCCTTTTTCTTTTTTAGTCTTCCTGGCCAATATCCAGTTTACTTCCACAGAATAGCTTTTGTGATCAGAATGTAATTTTATTAATTTAGAATATCAGAATTTTATCAATTTATTAATAAATTTAAAGATGAGAGTATCGTTTTATTAATATTTCTGAGAGGTATACTAAGTGATTTTTCTGCTTTTTGCTCCCTTTCCAATTTAGGGAGGAGGGAAAATATAATTCTTTAGACTCCAAACACTCCTCCCCTGCATACTGTTGAATAAAATGTATTCTTCTGGACTCTCTGAAGACCCTGTATTTGGAAACTTAGATGTTCAAATTGGAGAAACTTTGGCTTGCCTGTGACCGTTTTATTGCAGAATTTCTTGGCATGAACTTATCGCCAACTTTGAACACTAGTTTTTATTGATCACATTTCTCTTTCCTGAGACCAGAGCAAGAAATCCTCCTAATCCCATCCTTAGGAAGATCACTTCATTCCTCTGCATATCGGTTGCTAAGTGAGCACCGAGCTAATGGTGATCAGAATAACTAAAGGATCTAAAACCAGGGCCCTGAGGTCCTTGCCTACTGTGAGTTTGTTATCACCAGCTCACACTGAAGAATTACTTATTCCGACCAGTGCTTTTTCTACACAGTATATTCTCTCTACAGCATAGGAACTCAGGCAAGTTGGTCTCACAGAGGGTGGACTTTGCAAATGCCACCTTAGGCTTAGAAATCTGACTTCCATCAGAGTCTGGATGTGGTTAAACCCTTTTGGGGATGGTATGAAAAAATGCAACTGTACACGTTGCCAGTCTTTTTTTTTTTTTTTAAATGCGGGAAAGATTGGCTGGAGGAAGTAAAGATGTGAAGAACCCTCTAACAGGAGGATAATGTAGGAAAACAGTTTTCTGGAGGTGAACATCCAAACTATGAAAAACAGATGGGGCAGGGCTGTCTTCTCCTTCCTCTGGGAACCGTTGAACACCGTACTGGAGGATATGGGGAATGGCATTTTGATAATCTTCGTGGCTGTGTTTCTCTTAACAAGCCTAGAATTGAGTGGTAGGCAGAGCTTGACATAGGGAGCGCTTGACTTGTCTAGAGACGCTTTGGTCCATTTGAAATACCTGTTTTTCCCTTGTGAGGTCTGTATGTCCTTGTCAAGGGCTGGCTCGCTGTTGGTTCCTGTGGAGGAGGCTCCGCTTTAATCCAGGAGACAGTGGGTGAGACACCCCACCCACCACTGCCCCAAATAACACAGAACCTGGTGAAGAATTCAAATTCTGCCAAAGCGTATACAGCGAAAAGTCCCCCAGTACATCTGGTTTGTGATGTAGCTTCCAGAGATGTCCTCTGCATATATAAGTATGATTTTTAAACCACAATTATATCCATTTTTTTTCTCTTCCTATACTCCCCAAAATAAGCCAGGGTGTCGTCAATCTAGCTTCTTTTTTAGGCACTTTAAATGAGTGGTTCCACATGAGTTATGGAATTTATTTTCTTGGGGAAACAGTCGTTATTCTGAATATGAGATTTTTTTATTGAGCATTACATCTTCGTTCTTTAATAAAATATTTTAGGGTGAGTTTTTCAGTGTAATTTGTAGGAGACCTACTGTGTACCAGGCAGTGTGCTAAGCACTGGAAATACAACAGTGAAGATGACAGGCAAGACCCCCGTCCTGGTGATCTAGTGGGGTAAACGCACATGGTACAGGTGCCTGAGAACAGGGTACCCCTCACAGCAGGACCAGAGCTGGGGAACTGGGGCAGTGTTTTTCCTCTAACTCTTAATTACTTGTCTTTCCTTATGCTCCCTCATCAGATTAATCTCATAAGATTAATGGTCTTTAGTAGATTCCTATTTTAATTTAGATACAATTGACATATAACATTAGTTTCAGATATAAAATGTAATGATTTGATATTCGTATATACTATTGCAAAATGATCATCACAATAAGTCTAGTTAAGATCCATCACCATGCACAGTAATACAATTTTTTTCTTGTGATGAAAATGTGTGAGAGCTACACTCTTAGCAACTATCAAAAATACAATAAAGTCGGGGCTTCCCTGGTGGTGCAGTGGTTGAGAGTCTGCCTGCCAATGCAGGGCACACGGGTTCGAGCCCTGGTCTGGGAAGATCCCACATGCCGCGGAGCAACTGGGCCCGTGAGCCACGGCCGCTGAGCCTGCGCGCATGGAGCCTGTGCTCCGCAACAAGAGGGGCCGCGATGGTGAGAGACCCGCGCACTGCGATGAAGAGTGGCCCCCGCTCGCCGCCACTACAGAAAGCCCTCGCGCACAAATGAAGATCCAACACAGCCAAAAATAAATAAATAAATAAATAAATTAAAAAAAAAAAAAAATACAATAAAGTATTGTTAACTATAGTCCCCAAGCTGTACTTTATTAGCAGATGTTTTAGTTCAAATGTAATTCTGTCTCGTTTCTATTTGTAGAAATCCCACACTAGTCATTTGCTGTTAATTAGTTTATATTTGCAAGTAACTTCATTAGATGGGCAATTGGGATGTATGGAGTGGAGCTTAATAGACTAACATTTCTGCAACATAATTGGTCATTTAACGACAATACAAAGATTTTCTTTTGAAGAATAATGGAGCCTGGGTTATGTCTCGGTTCAAAATACTAAACATACTTCCAGTTTGAGTGCGTAGTTCTTTGATTTCCTTGCCTCTGAATTATTTATAAATCTGGGAGATTTGGATGCCTTCAGTTAATCTAGCTTAAGGGAAAGTCATCTTATTTATGCTTCAGGTTTACTAAGCACTCCTTTTTCATCATGTCCTTACGTAACATTTGGTTTTGTTAAAATTTCTCATGATTACTGTCTTATTTATAAAAATTCAGGTAACTTATTTAAAATGAGACAGAAAGTGTAAAACCTGTCAATCATGTTAGCTTGGCTAAGAGATAGCTCACCTGCTGTTAATTTATTTCTCATAGTAAACACTGTGGTACAGCTGAGCTCGGTTTACTCTTTTATTTTGTCTTGTGACTAACAAACTATTTCCATGGAATTTTGGGATAGAGAGGGAGCTTAGAGGCCATCTATTCCATTCTGGGACTTACAGACAGTACCCAGGCCTCACAGCTAATTAGAATCAGAGCTAAGGCTAGAACCTAGGACTTCTGATCCTTGGTTCATTGGATATTTCATTGTGGTTTTAATAAGTTATATATTTACATGGCTTAAAAGTACAAGCATATCAAATGATATATACCTGTATTTGTTTGGGTTTTTTTTTAAGATTTATTTATTATTTATTTATTTATTTATTTATGGCTGCGCCGGGTCTTAGCTGCGGCACGCGGGATCTTCGTTGAGGCGTGCAGGATCTTTTGTTGCAGCGTGCGGTCTTCATTGTGGTGCTTGGGCTTCTCTCTAGTTATGGCGCGCAGGCTCCAGGGGGCGTGGGCTCTGTAGTTTGCGGCACGCAGGCTCTGTAGCTGAGGTGCCTGGGCTCAGTTGCCCCGTGGCATGTGGGATCTTAGTTCCCCGACCAGGGGTCGAACCCGTGTCCCCTGCATTGGAAGGTGGATTCTTTACCGCTGGACCACCAGGGAAGTCCCTATACTTGTATTTGGAGACGCCTGCTTGCCCCCCTCTCCCCGTCGACCCTGTTACCTTTCACCTCCTATTAATGTATTAGATGTCTTGTTTCTGCTTCCAGCATTTCTTTATGCAGATTCAGGCAAATATAATACAATTAGTTCTTATTGTCCCCCATTTCTTAAAAAGTAGCATACTGACGATATACACTATTCTGCGTCTTTTTTTCTCTCATTGAAGTTTAAATGAAAGCTTTTGAGAAGAGTCTGCGCCTACAGATCCCACTTCATTTGCTACAGTTAGACCAGGACCAGGTTGCTCTATTTAGCCTGACTCCATAGCGTATGACAAATACGGGAACTTAGCTCTGGAAAGACTATGTAGTGAAAAATGATGAGAAATGGAAAATAAAACTCAAGATCGAAAGTTACTGAAATTGCTCTTATTTGACCCAAGGAGGAGAAGGTTTGGGGCATTACTAGTTTATAGGTGGAAAAAAGAAGGCTCAGAGGGAGGTAAAGGAAGTTACCCATAGTCACCCAACCAGTGGGTGTCTGACTGGGGACTTGCACCCAGATTTTCCTGCCAGAAGTGAAATCTCTATGCTCCTTCTGCATCACGAGCTTGATACCTTTATGAGAGAGTGACATGTATAGTTGATACTCGTTATTTGGGGTTTCCATATTTGCTAATTTACCTCCCACTAAAATTTATCTGTAACCCCAAATCAATACTTGCTGTGCTTTTGTAGTCATTCAGACACATGGTCTATTTAATGCCACATTTTTTGCATTTTTGTGAAGGTTATTTGTTGGTGATTTTGCTGTTCAACATGGCCCCCAAGTATAGTGCTGAAGTGCTGTCTAGAGTGCCCAAGTGTAAGAAGGCTGCGATGTGTTTTGTGGAGAAAAATGTGTGTATTAGATAAGCATTGTTCAGGCATGAGTTATAGTGCTGTTGGCATGAGTTCAATGCTTAGGAATCAATAACAATATTAAATAAAATATCTTCAAACAGAAACACACATAAAACAAGGTTTTGTATTGATTAATGGATGAAAATGCTGTGACCAGAGGCGTATAGGAACCTAACTCTGTATTTCCACTTAGGAGTAATGGTTCTGTGTTTGCTAGTTCAGTGATCACAGTAACTTTATAGAACACAACTATCATGAATAATGAGAACAGGCAACACATTCAAAACTTAAGTGGCCAGCTCCTTGCTAGCTCTAGTTGGGTTTATTTCTGCTCATTCTCTCCAGAGGTACAGCAGAAATAATTTCAGTTAGATGTGAGAGAAAAAAATATTCTCAGGAATGAAATAACTCAGGACTGTAAAAAACTACAATTAAGCTTTAATGGTTTATTCTAAAACACTGTAAAGATTGAGACTTCTGGAATGTTGCGAAGCGTAGTGTTACTGACAGCATTAGCGTTGTGACTAATGGTGTCATCAGTCTGCCTGGGTTCCCATCCCTGCTCTACCTCTTGCCCTGTGTGACCTTGGGCAAACTTCGTAACATCTTTGTCTCTCAGTATGCATGTGTGCAAACTGGAGATGGTGGCAATACGTACTTCTTTGGGTTGTTGTGGAAATTAAATTAGTCAATACATGAAAAGCAGTTAGAATAGTTCCTAGTATATAGTAAGTGCTCTTTAAATTATTAGGATAATTGCACGTCCTTGTTTGCCCAGGATAATTTCAGTTGTTGGGTGTAATTATTAATTACTCCGTTCTCACTCAAGAGGTATCCCAGCTTGAAGGATAAACTGTGTGGTGATGCCAGTCAGCTGTGAGGATGATTCTTAATCAGCGGCTACTTCTGCAAATACAAGCTGGGATGATTAATTTCTTTTTCCTCTTCAAGAACGAAGTTGAAAACTGACTCCTCTTAGTTTTGGACAGCTGCTTGGAGAAGAAGAAAAGGAGAGGGAGGGACAGGTTGAGTGTTCAGATGTGGCACGAAGCTGCGTGACTCTTACTCATTTTGTTTCCTGCTCTATGAAAGAGTGGTCCAGAGTCTGGTTCTGGTACTAGAGTAGAGAGGCCACGTCTTCCCCACTGGTCAGCTTTTTCTCCAGGAGCCAGGAAAGACTTGTAGGAAACACTACTGGTCAGGGGACCTAAGAGATCAGGGTCTTGTTAAGAAAGTTCTCATGAAGTTTGTCTTAAATTTTAGCCTCATGAGAAGATTCAGGGTGCCTATGGACTCCATTTGATGTCAGCAAGTAACACTGGTGACTTATGTCATCACTACTGAAGGATGCCTAGGACCCTCCTTTCTTCGGGAGATCTTTTAGGAAAAGCATTACCTTTCTAGCTGAGATGCTGTAAATACATCGTGATACACAGGAACAGAAATGGAGTGATGAGCTTTTAGGTGTCCTTCTTCCCTTTGTTCATTCACTGTTGAGCTGTCTTTTTAGAACAGTTTTGGGTTAGAGCAAAATTGAATATAAAGTGCAGAGATTTCTCACATACCCCCCAACTTCCCACAAGCATAGCCTCCCTCACTATTAACATCCCCACCAGAGTGGCCCATTTGTTACAACTTATGAACCTCCATTGACATCATTATCACCCAAAGTCCTAGCTTACGTTAGGGTTCACTTTTGGTGTTGTACAGTCTGTGGGTTTTGTCAAATGTGTAATGACTTGTATCTACCATTACAGTAACATACAGAATGGTTTTCACTGCCTTAAAAATCCTCTGTGGCCTATCTGTTCATCCTTCCCTCTCCCCGGGCCTCTAGCAACCACTGATCTTTTTACTGTCTCCATAGTTTTGCCTTTAACAGAGTGTTGAGTTCTGAAGTGGTTCTTTGTCCCACATGCCCTGTACCTTTGGAGATGGCCGTGAGCCGTCAGAGGCACTGTTGAATAGGCAGTTCGATATGTAAGTTTGGATTGGGGCAGTTTGAAGGGTGAAGACATATGTGGGAGTGGTTGGCATATAGATGGACTTTCAAGCGATGGTGCTGGATGAGGTTACTGGAGAAAGAATGGAGATGGAGGAGAGAGCACCAAACACCAAGCCCTGGGACCTTCCAACTCTAAGAGATTGGGAAGATGGGGGAGAAGCTGGCAAAGGAGACGGAGATGGAACAGCCAGCGGGGGCAGAAGGAAACCCAGGAGAATGGTGTGCTCTAGAAGCCAAGTGGCATCTTGGTTTTGTTGTTTTTCCCTTTCTATCTTTATAAAGGAAAAAAATCAACATCTTAAGAATGACATTAGCCTCTTGTGGAATCCTTTTGAGGATTCATATTTTGTACTATGTCTGTGAGATGCAAAGTTCTGCACAGGAAGCAGTAGACGAAGTTGCACTTCACCGAGTAATCAAAGATGTACCTTCAGAACCCTCGTGTCTCGCTGTGGCTTTTGTGCCTAACGGAGGATTATCAGAGTAATTGGCATCACTTCCAAATGGAGAAAAGAAGGGGAGGGCGCTGCACTCTACGTGTCAATAATGCTGCTGTTGAAGTTTCACTGTGGCAGCGGACATGGTTGTTTCTTCCTGGCTTTCCCTTGTTTTCTGAATGCAGGAAGTACAGGTTGTATTTAAAAACAGGTTGGCTTAAGATTCACGCATAGCACAGATAACGTTCTAAGGGGGAGCATTTCCACACCCATTTCTTTTTACAAAATGAACCATCCAAGGGTTTTCCTGGTTATTTGTAGTGATTTGATTTGCAAAAACTATTAGCTTTATGAAAACATCTATTGCATAAATAAGGTGCCTGCTTTTATAACTTCACATTGTTGTGTAAGGGATGGGCTGTGCTTTACTATTGTTGACATTGGAGTAGAATGCTTATAAGGATCATAATTTTGCCCTTGTTTATACCAATTTTCAACATGCAGTAGCCAACACCAACATTTGAGAAAAACTTGAGGCTTTATAGCACATTTTACTTATCATCAGAATATGGTGTGTTCAGCCAGGTGCTATTAATATCTAAATATGCCAGTGCAAGAGAATTTATTAGTAAGGTTTCCATGGATTCTTTTCCCCTCTTCCCCCAGCCTGTCTAAAAATTCATTATGGACTTTTGCCAGAACGCTATAAATAATTGGACTTAATTTCCCATCTAGTTTCTTCTGGCTCAGATTACAAATATAAATTGAAAAGACTTTTCTACTGATTTCGACTCACAGAGATTGCATTAAGATTATGAAGTGATGGCTGGGTATAATTTTTCTTCCTTTATTCCTTCTGTAACTGAACTGAGAAAGTTCCCAATTAATTACAGTTCCTACAGAGATATCAGTTATTGCAATTTGCAAACTCCAAAGCCTTTATAATGAAAGACAAACATGTTACCGCTATACATTTGTTAAAATTTGATACTAATTGCAGCAATTAATTCTTCCTCACAGTTTAAATAACATTTTGCAGGCTGATAAAAGCTTATATTCTTTATTTTTATATTAACATGTCTCAGGGGTAGGGATTGATTCGTGCATTAAAGTATTTCTGATGAACAATATGTTGCTCTTCTTAGGAATTAAATGAAAACCAGAGGTTACGTAGGTTTTTGTTTTTTCCACATATGTGGAGTCTGGGCTTGCAAGATCCTGATACATGGAAGCAAAAGTTTAATGAGTCCTTAATAACTTAGGTTGCTTCTAAATAATGCATACATTTAAGGGGGCGGAAAAGTGATTTCAGAAACCTTTTGACTTGGATGGAAATTAGCATCTTCTCAGGTATCCCTTGGATGCTTTGTCATTTGATGATGATAATAATGACAATGTCTGTCACCATTTATTCAGCCTCATGTGCCAGGTACTGTGCTAAGTCCTTTCTATACTTTGTGTTACTTAATCCTTGCCATGATCTATGCAGGAGATAAATCTTTTTTAGTGGATGAGAAGCACAGAGGTTGAGTAAATTGCACCCAAGTAATCAGTACTCAGATACTAAGGGATGAGCCAGAACTCAGAGCCAAATCTGACCCTGGAGCCCTCTCTAGAGGGGGACAAATTCAAATCCCTGTGTTGGCAGCCAGGTCACGGAGCTGAGTAAAGCAGGATGGGTGTGAGATGGTCCTGAGTGATGGGGGTCACTGTACACGGGGGTGTGAGTGCAGTCGCAGCCACTGTGGCAGTTGTGGGGATGTGAGCTCAGTGTTGAGACCTGATATTTCAAGAAAAGTGGGAAATCTGGGTGTGTGGGTGCAATCTCTTGATTTTTAAGCGTTGGGAGATAATTCAGATTTTTTTAAAAAATAAGTTTATTTTATTTATTTATTTTTGGCTGCGTTGGGTCTTCGTTGCTGCACGCGGGCTTTCTCTAGTTGCGGCGAGCGGGGGCTACTCTTCGTTGCGGTGCGCGGGCTTCTCATTGCGGTGGCTTCTCTTGTTGCGGAGCACGGGCTCTAGGCGCGTGGGCTTCAGTAGTTGTGGCATGAGATTTTTAAAAACATACACATGTAGGGCAGTTTCAACCCGTCAGCCACCCATCTGAGACCTCTGGGGGTCACTTTGTTGGTTTGATCATTTGTTCTGAATTAGCCTGATAAAATCAATGGGCCTTAGGCCCGTGCACAAGGTCACACTCTTGAAGTCCCTCAGAGCCCCTCTCTACCAACTTAGCAGTATTGGAGGGGGAGGAAAGGGGAATATATATTAATGTATTGAATATTAGGGTGAATGCTTTCACCAGGATTTAGGGAAATTAAGCATGGGGACTTTCAAATATACCTTTGTCTATAATATTATGTAATTTGAGGCATTAAGAAAATACAGTTGGGCTTCCCTGGTGGCGCAGTGGTTGAGAATCTGCCTGCCAATGCAGGGGACACGGGTTCGAGCCCTGGTCTGGGAAGATCCCACATGCCACGGAGCAACTGGGCCCGTGAGCCACAGCTACTGAGCCTGCGCGTCTGGAGCCTGTGCTCCGCAACAAGAGAGGCCGCGATAGTGAGAGGCCCGCGCGCCGCGATGAAGAGTGGCCCCCGCTCGCCGCAACTGGAGAAAGCCCTCGCACAGAAACGAAGACCCAACACAGCCAAAAATAAAAATAAATTAATTAATTTAAAAAAAATTAAAAAAAGAAAAAAAAAAAGAAAATACAGGTGTATAATTTTCAATAACACATGCTTATTTCTTTTTATTTTTTCCCTCTGTTAAAATTAGATGGGTACTCAGTTAAATAATACTCCTTTGTCAAATTTTTGACATTAGAGCAACTAAAGGATCGGGTCAATTTGCCTTTTTTACAGTATTAACATGGGAGTAAAAACGGTGCCCCCTTTTTTTAAAAAAAAAAGAACAGGGAAACTTGTATACATATACACACTTTTTTTTTTTTCCTGGTTAAAAAAATTAAGAAACTTGAGTTTGGCTTCTAGGTATTAGTCTGGCAAGGAGGTAAGGCAACTACTGAAAACTGAGAAATGCTTAAAATTAGGCAATAGCTCCATAAGAGAAACATACCTTGTATAAGCACAGCAAAGAAGGATGATGACGGAGACTATTGTTATGCTGAGTCTCTGGAGGTCCTAGATGTAGTGAAAGTGCCCTTGGCATGCAGATCGGCATTTTACCAGTGAAGGGTCTCCTACTTGTAATGCTTCAAGAGTTTATTTTTTTAAAAAATTGAATTTACCACCCTGTGTCACAGAGTAGAGGGTGAAGTCCAGGTTTTGAAAGTCTAAGAAACAGTGACGGCATCCCTTTCATCTTGTTTTAAAGGCCTCTGTAAAAGGTCATGGTTAGATTTTTGACCTCTGTCCCCACACCTGCAGCTGCACTTCAATCAAACAGTTCAAGTCTGACTTGGCCTGCGGCCTGCACAGAGAGCTGAGAATGTGAAAGCTGCTTATCATAGGCCATTTAGACGATTGGAGAAAGAGAGCAGTCACGGTGGTGACCCTTTTTACCTAGAATGCCCTATGTTCATCAACTTTCCAAGGAAATGAAATCCTTCCCTCTTCTTTTTCTCTTGTTTATCTTCAAGCCAACCTTAAAAAACAAAAAAGTATAAGGAATTAATATACGGAAACCTGAAGATTTATAAAAGAAAAGCAAACCTTAATAAAATTATATTTTTCAAAGGTCTTGAATTCTTTTAAAATTCCTAGAGATAAATTCTGCATACTTTTTTTATAAAGCTGACTGCCTCCGATTTATTTAGTGTATCACTGATTCATAATAATAATAAAACCTACAAATGATCTTTTGTTTCAGAAACGCCTTCTCGTGGAGTAATTGGCTATCGCTGAATTATGACTTTTCAGTTTGCCTCCCCCAAAAGAAAGTATTTATGCTGTATGTTTTGTTTCAGAAAGGAGCCAATGGGGATTTATTTTACATAGCTAAAAGCTAAGGACAGCCCTTGGAAAAGGTACTACTGTTTAATAGAAAGGTGTATAAAACTACTTGGAAACTGTAAAGCACTATACAGTGTCTAGTTAAGCTGTCAGATGTAATAACAGATAACAAGTCTGTAGGTGAAATTTACGCTGGTCTTGTTAACACAGGTGCCCAGGCATTTTCAATTTCTAGAGAAAACTAGAGAAGCTGCTGACATCTTGAGCAGTCACATGCCTCAGCAGGACTTGGATCCTGCAGTCCAGCTCTCCAGTAGCATGTCCCTTCCCCCCTACAGGTGTAGCCGCTCACATTCCTTTTAAACTAGAGACCATCACCTTATGAAGCGGTCACAGTGCAGCTCTCCCTTGAGTAAACCACAGGTAGGCAGTTTCTTTCGTCTTTCTCAAGTTGCTGCAGCTAGCTGGTAGCCTGCCCTGCTTCTGTGGCAGAAAGTAAGTGAGGACGGTTGGGAGCTACTCTTTGGTGAAGTGACCAAAAGCAAGTGTATATGTATCTTGGTGAAAGTCTAGATTAGCTTTTGATAGTTGTTTCCACAACTGTGAAGATGTTAATTAAAAAAAAAAAGAGGGAAAACTAGAGAATGACAAACTCCTGGCAAACTGTAAGTGGTCACCTCTCTACAATCCAGCCACTGTGTATCCTGGTGAATGACAGTTGTGGTGATCTAGTGTCAGCATTCTTAACAAGCAATAAAAGAAGGTTCTGCAATGACATTGTGCTTCTGCAGGATGTAGGTGGGTGCAGGCAGTAGGCTGGCTTTATAAAATGTCTCAGAGAGCTGGTTAGGAAGGAACCAAGAGGAGGAGTGCATCGTGGGCTTTTCTTACAGGCAATTGTGTGGTTAGAAGCCAGCAGTTAGAGATTTGGTTTGGACAGCTGGGTCTCACTGATGGTTCAGAGGAAGTGGGTGACGGGACCAGAGTTTTTAGAAGGGGTTTTGGTAAGTTCTTTAAAAGTGGATTGAAACAAGGAAAAAAAAAAGAGATGGAGAATACCATGGAGAGCAAAATACCATTACAAAAGATGTGTGTTTGGGGACCAGGGTTTTGGTAGAGAAATAAGAGAAGGAAGGGGTACGGGTATAAAACAGAACACAAACATTGGTGAAATGTGACTGCTCATGGTTTATAGCTTACTGACTGGCAGCAGGCAATGTAGATTTAAGAAGTACACATGCTATAGAAATTTCTTTAAGGGAATAGATAATGTATTTTGCAATTCTAAATTCACCGTTATTAAAGGACGTTAAAGCCTGCCAGCATCTTGATTGTGGTCAAATGCAAGGTAAGAGTTTTGGATCATTTTGACTCTTCTGAACTCAGTTGCATCATTGATGCTCTTTGAAAGCCTTATGGGAGGATGTAAAAAAAAGCCTTTCTTAGCTTTCTATAAATGAACCCATTACTCACCCTTACGAGGGAGTCTATATGGTGAGGAGGCAGAAGGCTGACAGTTGTCACTTGGATCGAAGGCGTGAGCAGTGGGGCAGGGCTGCTTTGGTGTGGACACGCCGTCTGCCGTTCCCTGGTGTGACTGGGAGATTCTGGCTGGATTCCTCCCCACCGCTGCCCCACTGACCCTACAAAGATGCTTCGCATTCCCACATCTCTCAGCCCTTTGGATCCACTGAGTGGTTTCAGATTGCGTTCCTGGGGGCCTGGAATTCCCTGAAGGCACTTTAGGGTCAGCCAAGTTGGGTGTTGGTCCAAACAACTGGACTCTGGGCCTCCTGACCTGGCCTGAACCAGAACAACTCTCGTTTATTTAAATCTTGGGACTTTTCATAAGAGTCACTTGAAAAGAGAAGAAACACACACAGAATCTGCTCTCTGGGAAAGTAGGAAAAGAGAGGAGAGGTCTATACATGAGCAGAATGCATGGATATCAACTTGTTCCCCTTCTGTCCGTTTTCCAGCTGCTGCCCTTTTTATTAAAAGAGCTTTATTGAGAGAATGATTCACATGCCATACAAATAACCCACTTAAGTTGTATGATTTGGTGGTTTTTAGTATATTCATAGATTGAACAAACATCACCACAATCAACTTTACGTTTCCATCACCTCAGAAAGAGACACTACACCTGTTAGTGCTCACTCCCCATTTCCCCCCAAACTTCTCCAGCTCTAGGCAACCACCAGCCCACTTTCTGTTTCTGTGGGTTTAGCTATTCGGGACATGGCATATTAATAGAATCATATAATATGCGATCTTTTATGACTAGCTTTTTTCACCTGACATAAAATTTTTAAGGTTCATCCATGTTGTAACACGTACAAGTCTTTCTTTTTATTGCTGAGTAATACTGCACTGTATGGATACACCACATGTTATGTATGCATTCATTAGTTGATGGACATTGGGCTAGTTCTCCTTTTGGCTGTTATATTTTATGCTGCTACGAACATTTGTACACAGGTTTTTGTGTGAACACACTTTTTCATTTCTCTTGGGTATACACCTAGGCGTGGGATTGCTGGGTCATATGGTAACGCTGTGTTTAACACTTTGAGGAACTGCCAGCCTCCTCTTCTCTTAAGTGGATCACGTGTATAGACTTGTGGTTGGTCTCCTTTGCCGCCTCCTTTGCACTTGAGTTCAGCCTTCAGCCCTACACCCTGTTCTTCACCCTGCTACCTCTAGGTTACGTTCCTAAAATGGAAGAAACTTCTGTGGTTCTCTATTACTTAAGGAAGGAATTGAAACCACCTGAACGTGGCAGTCCGAGTTCCTCCCGGTCTGGGTCCTGGCTACATTTATAATTCATCCTCCAGTCATTTCTCAGTTTTTTATTTCACAAAATTTTTTCCCTTGCCTTCATTTCAGCAAAGACATAAATTGTTATAACAAAGATTTTCACATATTTTATTTTTCTTTTGATTTCAGTGATCTAAAGATGCGCTGTCCTGTGTGGCAGCCACTAGCCTTATGTGGCTATTGAGCACTTGAAATGTGGTTTGTCCAAATTGAGATGGGCTATAAGTGTAAAATATACACTGACTCCAAGACTTAATATGAAAAAAATGTAAAATATCTCATTAATAATTTTTATATTGATCATATTTTGAAAAGATAATGTTTTTACTGTATTGGTAAATAAATTATTAGAATTAACTTCACCTGTTTTTTGTTTTTGTTTTTAACTTTTTTAATGTTACTACTAGAAAATTTTAAATTACTTTTGTGGCTCACATATGTGATTCATATTTCTATCTGATAGTGCTAATCTAAACAATTATAAAGTAAAATGTCATTATATTCAAAGTATACACAATTTTAATATATTAATATTATCATTAAAATGTGTATTAAACTGAAATGCAGATTTTTGAATTACTTATCATAGTTTCAGTAAAAATTGTTTTCTTCTAAAACATTTACAGTTATCTATTTAAGTTAAAAAGCAAGCTGTGGGCTTCCCTGGTGGCGCAGTGGTTGAGAATCTGCCTGCCAATGCAGGAGACACGGGTTCGAGCCCTGGTCCGGGAAGATCCCACGTGTCGCGGAGCAGCTAAGCCCGTGAGCCACAATTACTGAGCCTGTGCTCTAGAGCCTGCGAGCCACAACTACTGAAGCCTGCGTGCCTAGAGCCCGTGCTCCGCAACAAGAGCAGCCACGGCAATGAGAAGCCCGCGCACAGCAGCAAAGACCCAACGCAGCCAAAAATAAATTAATTAATTAAAAAAAAACAATTCAAACTTTGAGATTTTTGAGGAAGTAATGTCTATGGGGTGAAATGGGCAAAAGTCATATTGCACAGGGTTGGAATGAATCAGACCTCTTCATAAGGAAGTGACCTTCATGAAAGAGAAATGACTGTGGTAGGATGTAAAATCAATGAGATGGATATTGAACTCTATAATTGTGAGTGGACTTTTTTTTTTTTTCCCAGATGTACACCTTCAGATTCTTTTCCGTTATAGGTCATGGCAAGATATTGAATATAGTTTCCTGTACTATACAGTAAATCCTTGTTGTTTATTTTCTATATAGTGGTATGTATCTGTTAATCCCATACTCCTACTTTATCCCTCCCCCTCTCCTTTCCCCTTTGGGAACTGTAAGTTTGTTTTCTAAACAATCTAAAAAAATAACACAAATCAACTTATTTACAAAACAGAAACAGACTCACAGGCATAGAAAGCAAACTTATGGTTAGAAGACTTTTTTTTTTAATTTAATAAGATATAATTAAATTCTCAAATAATTAGAAATTCAGCTTTATTTAAACTATTTTGATTGAAAGCCAGTGGTTCTTAAACTTCTTTGTGTCGTGGACCCCTTTGAAAGTCTAGCATGAGCAAGTCCATCACCACATTCCCTGGGCATAACCTGCTAGTTCCTATCTTTCTTTCTTTCTTTCTTTTTTTTTTAACATCTTTATTGGAGTATAATTGCTTTACAATGTTGAGTTAGTTTCTGCTGTGTAACAAAGCGAATCAGCTATATGCATACATATGTCCCCATATCCCCTCCCTCTTGCATCTCCCTCCCCCCCATCTTCCTTGGTATGTACCACTCCTGCCCCCACCCTCCTCTTCTCCTTCCTGGTGGTCACCTAATGTGAAAATCTCTCGCCTTTTTAGAGTGTCTTTTGGAGGACTTAAAAGAGAAAGTGTTTTGTTCTGTTTTTTGTCAGTGGTGTTGATAGCTGTTTGTGCCAGCTTCCAGCGGGGCCCCAAGGGAGCTGAACAAGGAGGGGTTCACCTCCATAGGAACTAGATTATAAATGCTACGAAGGCAGGGATTTTTGTTGTAATTGCCTTGGGCTGTGTGTTCTATGTGCCTAGAATAGAGCCTGGTACATAGTAGGTGTTCCGTTAAGTAGTCACTGAATGAATGAGTAGGGGAGAGAGCTGGGTCTGGAACCTCCAGCTTTCTAGACTTGATGAAGCTCTAAAGTTGGTCCTATACGAATCAGGACGCCTGCATGCAGACAGTGGATGTTGGATACTGGGGAGGGAACAGGAGGTTAGAAGAGGGAGAGGTTTAAAACAGATTAAGGGGATGTATTAGTTTCCTATTGCTGCTGTCACAAACTACTCCAGACTAAGTGATTTAAAACAATACAGATTTTTTCTCTTGTAATTCTGAAGGTCAGCGGTATGAAGTCAGTTTCACTGGGCTAAGGTCAAGGTGTCGTCAGGGCTGGTTCCTCCTGGAGGCTCTAGGGGAAGATTTGTTACTGAGCCTTTTCTAGCTTCCAGACGTCACCTGCATCCCTTGGCTTTTAACCATTTCTTGCATCTCCAAGGCCAACTGCATCATGCCTTCTTTCCTCTCTGATTTCTGCTTCCATCCTTAAATCTTCTCTCTGATTCTGACCTTCCTGCCTCTGACCCTTGTGATTACATTGAACCCACCTGGATAATCCAGGATGCCTTCATTACATCTGCAGGGTCCCTTTGACCACGGAAGGTAGCATATTCACAGGACGTGGACATGTTTGGAGGCCATTACTTAGCCTACCAAAGGAGACTCTAAAAATAAACATGGTGCCCTTTGTGTTTTTGCCAAGCGTGTCTGGACCTTGCCTGACTTACAGCCTCTTAATTGACATGACTTCTTCCTCACAATGAGTAGGAGGCCAAGGCTAAGAACAGTGTTTATATATGTTCCACCACTTCTCGACAGCATGTTGTCAGTTTGCTTTGGTCTGTTGCTTTCCCACTCACCAAGGAGGTACCAACACATAGGCCCTATAAAGGACTGAGCTAATCCTCCTCTAATTTTGTCATTGATAAGTACCTATTACAGTTTTTAAGAAGTTGAAGAGGAAGTGCATACCTGTGACTTTGAATGATTCGGTGTATGGCGGGATGGTATTACACCTGCCCACCCAGACTTAACTGATGGAAATATAGGAGCTAGACTTGCTGTCCTTGAACAGAGTGGACTGCAAAAGCAAGAAAGCCAACTGACCTTAAGAACCTGCTGTATAAAAAAATAAATAAATAAAATTAAATTTAAAAAAAAAGAAAAAAGGAAGCCAACTGGCTTTATTTAAAAGACATGTGGATTGTATAAATTCACACAGGAGGGAAAGGCATTTTCTTGCACCTTAAGTAATAATTAATGTTGACGAGCACGTACCAGGTGCCAGACCATGTTCTAACTACTTAACATTTTTTAATTCATTTAGTCATCATCAGAACCACATGAAGTCATACCATTATTGTTCCCACTTTATAAATGAGGAAAGAGGGCGTGGAAACATTAAGTAGCCTAAGGGTGCATGGCTAGCAGAAGAGGAGGTCGGGATTTGAACCCAAGCCATCTGGCTCCAGAGCCTGCACTCTTAACCAGTATCCTGTATACGTCTTCCAGCAGTGTGATGTAATGGTACACGATAGCCTTGCTGCCGTAGGTACAGTGCAAAATGGACTTTAGCTGGAAGTGTATTTACTTACAGGTATTGTTATCTAATAGAGTTTGCTCATGAGATAAGAGGTCACATATAGCTGATGTTGGAGGAAAGCATAAAGGTTGAGAGAAAGAAAGTGGAAAGCCTGGTCTTTGATATTGGGGAGGTGATTTGGAGGTTTAATAATTGCACGTGCTCCCTTTTCATGCCTTCGTGCTCCCTTACCGTTGGCCTGTAGGATCTGTTCCCCTCTTCCCGGCATGTTTCCGGTTTCCCCGTGTTGCCAGTGGTCTTTCTGGAGCTGATTACTGCGTGCGACAGGACTGATCGTTGACCCAGTCTTCCCTGCTCGGTTCCTTTCGTTTTCATAAGTGAAGAATCAAATTTATTATTATCCCAAATCCACTTAAAACCCGGATAAGAACTTGTTTACCCCATAGATCCTATTCTTTGGCTACTTTGCCAATCTGTGCTAATAACCATCTAAAAAGAAAGTATTTTTAAAATCCTCGATGAAAGGTGAAGGGGAGAGGGTTGTGTGAAAAGGGGCAGACTGGAGCCAGCTGCTGATAAACTGGAGCAGGTTTGAAACATGTCAGCGAAGACATGGAATTCTTTTTCCCCCGTGCAGACAGGCATCCTTTTTCTTAGGAGATTACGGCTTAGGAAACCAACCTCTAGAGTTTTTCAAAATTCTGTGTCCTGGTTCCTTTTTCTTCTTGATGAAGCTGATGGGAGCCGTAGAAACCATTTGCTCCTTTTAGGAAGACAACTTTTGGGGGCATATTTAATAAAGAAAAACCAAGATGCCAAGATCTGGGGCTTATTTTAAATGTTACTCTTCCTTGTGGATTGAATTCTGACTTGAAATACTAAGGGTGCCTCCTAAAAAAGGATCTGGAAATAGTGCCTGAAGGCAAACATGTTCTTCTCTGTGCTGATTTTATTCCAGAATGACCAATTCATAATAGGAAAGGGGGCTTCAGCATGAAAAGATGTCCTTGTTTTATTTGACTTTGTTCCAACGTTCTGTAAATTCATTCCCAGTGCTGTTTCCAAGCAGCAACCAAGAATCCACGTTTTCTGGGTTGGTTTGTTTGTAATTGATAATTTATCCTCCAACTGCATCCACCAAAGGCTCAAGTCTGCTTGCCGTAAATGACACGTGCGCAGTGCACCTGTCTGAGTGGGAAATAGGAGACAAGGCAAGGACGAAGGGAGTCAGCATCGCCAGCCAGCTCTCCTGCTGGAGTTACTACGAGTGAGGGTTAAACACAGCAACACCCTTCCAGCAAGCAAAGAGGAAAGGGTCACAGAATTGGTTATGTAACTGTCATCTAAGAAAAGGAAACAGTTCCTCAGAAAGTCATACACCTTTTCTAGGTTTGGAGTTTTCAAAGAATTTTGGCCAGGCAGTGGATGAGCAAAAACTATTCTTGAGGTTACAGCCCTGTGTCTTGGATGCTGTGTCAGGAACAGAAACACCCACCTGCCATACTTGCCAAGCAGCAGGGCCATTTGGCACAGCCTCACCCCAGCTCACCCACCTCGTGAGGACCCTGATCATTTAACTCATGCCTGGCAGATCCGTGTTTTATATGATCACGGTTCCTCTCCCTGGAAGACAGTACTTTAACAGTGGGGCACGGAGGAATAATAGGTACCTGGTATTGATTCAGTCAACACGTTTATAGAATCCTCATTCTTTATTAGGTCCTGGAAATCCAGTGATGAACCAGGCATACTCGGTCTCGGTCTTCACAGTCATATATAAAATCGGGGGTGGGGGGGGGTGATTTTCTTTTAGATGGAAATGTATAGTTGTGCTCACATTTTAAAAAAACATAATGAAAAACTGCAAAACTGTCCATAATAAGTCGGAGCATCCCAGGCCCATGCATACACAAGCTTTCTTCTCTTCTCAGGACGTTTTGATAAGAGTGCTGGCACATGCTTCCTGTCATTCATTCATTAGAGTGTCATCTTCCTTTCTGGGAGAAATTAAAATGTGGATGAGTGCATGAGTAGTGCTGAAACGAAAGAATCAGGTATGCAGAAGGTTACCATGGGAACAAGACCCTTTTCCTCCAGCTTCTGTGAAGTAGATTCATACGATAAGTACTTTAAATTCTCATTTTTAAGCAAAAACTTGGTCTAATGATATTAAAATTTCAAGAACTTTTAAACATACTGTTTTTCTATATTTGTATGGTCCTGTTTCTGTTCCCTCTAGCATGTATGTGATCATGTGAGAGGAAGGACTAAGCAAATGGGAGCCTTAACCGACGCAGGGGAGTCTCCAGGGCACTTGGTTCTGTATTCTCTCCATGCCCCTCCCTTCCCCGGCCCCCAGCTCCACCTTTCTTCTCTGGGATTTGCTGGGTGCCCTGAACTGAAAGCGTCTGTGGGGAGCTGTATTTAAACCTAGCAGGCTCTGTGTTGTGTGGTATTAAGGGTAAGAAAACCCTTCGTTTATCTCTTCACCCCAGTCCCTTCCGTCATATGTCCAGGTTGATTTTTAAAGGCTTTGATAGGATGATAAGAATCTTTGAACAAAAACCATCCTAGAGATTTCAAGGATCAAACAGTAGCTCTCAGGTTGGGAATGAGGGCTACCAGAACATTTTTGTTGAGAACGTTTCTTCTCACATTCCCATTTTTAATTCAACCCTTATCCCTTTATTATCAACCCAGAGAGAAAATTTCAGAAAACACTAAAATGGAATGGGAGAAGATGTACAGTCTGCTGGGGAGGAAACCCTGTGAGACCTTTACCAGATCAGGATGTAGGGTATTCTCATTGAGAAGCAACAGCCCTGTGTTTCTGTTGAATTAACAGATTTCCTATCAGTGTGAGTCTGGTGAAGGATTCATAGATGAGCTTCATCTTGTTCATCGCTGATTTTGATTGATTGATGATGGCTGCCTGGAGTACAGATTCTGCGTGTGGGCAAAGCGCCATAATCAGTGATGCCCGCCGTGGCTTAGTGGTGTTACACCTGCCATGCGTTTGCTCTTCCTGATCTAATGTATTAAAAGAAATTGAGGCTTTAGTGTCAACGTGACCACCAAAACAAACAAAACAAAGCAAAACAAAACCCCAAAAAACAAACAAAAATCCAACAAACCCAAACAAATAAGCCCCAAATCTCACTTATCCACAGCAGAATAGAATTTCATTTTGCTAGAGAACAGAATGTTCTGTCGTTGCTCTGTTAGGAAAGTATTTCCAGCAGCACATAGTTTGCTGCCACTTATCTGGAATATTTCTTTGTTTAGTGAAGATATTTTATTATATAACAGCAATTTAGACATGTGAAACCTGCCTGGTATGTTACATGTCTCCAGCATAAGTGAATATGACCCTCTCTGGTGGGATACTGCAGCCACTTAGATTGACAGCTCATTCAAGTGAGGAAGGTATCCAGGAATGATCTGAGTTTGCTTTAGGCAGATGGATATTAATGAAGGAAAAGTACCTTGAAAGGATGCCATTCCGAGAAAGGCACAGGACAGCGCTGATTATAACCAGAGCCCTGCTTTCTGTGCTTCTCCAGCTAGAGCGCTCAGTGCTGAGCTTCTTAGTGGCCTGGAATCCTCCCTAAATCAGGTGACGGAGGGGCCGGTCTGGTAGGGTTTTCAGTAAGTGCAGCTGGCATTGAAGAAATGTGGGCTGAACTGCGTCTCATTTTAGTGACCCTACTGGACAGGATTGTAAAAGCTTGTGCTGGGAGTTCATTGTCTTCATTGGTGACCTTCACTGTGCCTCGAATAGCTCTGGGAACTCCGTTTGTGGTCAGTAACTATATACTGATTTGGTTTACCAGTGAGTAAAGCAAGGTAGAGCCTGACTTCTTTGCAGGGGTTACATTCTTGGTAAAATAGCAGCAGAGCAAAATCCCTTGAACGGGTTCCATCTTCATAATTTTCTTTAATTTGTTTAGAACACAAATTCGATGTATTCACCCATCAAATATTTGGCTGTCTTCTGTATTCCAGGTGCTATGGCCAGGTCCCGAGCATAGAGTGTTGAACGAAACAGACATGACCTCTGTCCTCTAGCCCTTGCTAAGAGAGACAAAGGTAAACAAAATCGTAATATAATTAATTATGATCATAGTAGGTACACCAAAGGAAAAGCACAGAGGTTTATTAAGACATAAAATAAGGGTGCCTAACCCAGCCCAGAAGGCTCAGGGAAGGCTTCCTGGAAGAGGCGAACTTTAATCTGAGACTTGAAGAATGAGTGGGGCAAAGGGGAGGGCAGCAGGGAACAGGGAGGGCTAAGATGATGACTTCCAGAGGGTTTCACCTGGCACCCATAAAACAGTATTTGTTCATGCTGTGTGATTGGGGATCAGAACAAATTGCTGGCCGCCACCCTCCTGGAGGCTGCACCTAGGGGGGCTATCAGCTCTTCTGTTGTCTTGCACGTCTTGCCATGGGATAAATCTCCTGTGAAAGTCTTCACTCTGTTGATGTGTGTAAATTACTTGCTGAGATAGTTAAACAGTTGGTCTTTTTGGAAAGTAATATATTCCTTCTTCAGTTCCAGCTGTTATTAGCCTTCTTTCTGGATGTCTAGGTTGAGGGCTGGCCAGCAGTAACAGAGCAGTGGGCACCTGCGAGCAGAGGCTACAGTAGGTGTAGTAGTTCAAGCACAGGCTCTGGACCCAGAAAACCTCTGGCTCTGGGTTCAGACTGAGGCTCAGTTATTTCAAGTTTTGACTTAAGTACTCTTCGCCTTGGTTTTCTTATGGGTTTATTGGCCGTCTCATAAAGTCGGCTTGAGGATTAAATTAGATGAGGCGGTGCACGAGAAGCCCTGGGCTTGGCACGGTGACTGGCGGTCATGGTTACCAATTGTTTGCTCCTTGACATCCACCGAAGCACGTCATCCTGTGCTAGGCACATGGGAAGAAATTTTGTTGGCTGACGGATGAAACCAGATTTGTCGTCTGCATTAAATAAGTTTTAATCTCTTCTATAGTTGGGCGGATTTACTGTACCGTCTTCAAGAGCTCTCAGGAATGCTCATCCCTGACATGCCAATGACATTACCAGTTGAATTTTAAGAAGACTGTTAGTAATGGTATGGGGGCATTTAGCCTCGATTTGTAGGTCTTTTTGGCCTACTATGGGAGGGAGAAAGTGATGCTCGCAAAAGTATATGTGCTGAGTGTATCAGAAGCGGCTACATCACTGTTGACTTTGTTTTTTCCCTGAAAATGCAGTGCCACCTTTAAGACCATCACTTGATAAAGCAACCACAAAAAGCCTAAAGAATATCCAGTCCCTGCAGCTCTAGGAAATATTAGAGGAGAGGTTACAGGCCTTGAGCAAGCTCCTCAAACATGGCCGTGTAGTTCTCATCTTGAAGTCCCCACCTCCTGGGAGGCTGCCCTTGTGTTTCTTGGTGGTCTGACCTTTCTCTGCATAGCCAAGGAGCTCACCCGGGCCGGCTGCAGTCATTTGCAGTGCTCACGTGAAGTGTGGGTGTGATTAGGTGGAGGGAGAAGAAGCAAGAAGCAAGCAGTTTAATTTTCCTTTGGACAAATAGACAGCTGAAAGTATGCATCTGTGAGAATTCAGAGCCACCGGATGCTGGTGATGGTGAGTCAACAGTCAAACAGGGCTAACCTGGGTTTCTGGTTAAGAGGCAGTGCTTCCAGGAGGCCTTTCCTGGTCCATCAGAGGTTTCTCAAAATCTAGACGTTAGCGATGACATTAGAATTTTGGTGGGGAAAAAAAAAGAAAGGTTGTGTAACATGATTGGTTGTAAAACATGATCATTTTGGTAATGCTACAGAGAGGAAATAATGAAGGTATTGTGCCAGAAAAAAAGAATTCATTGGGCTGAAGTAGATTTCCATTAAAAAGTTATCCTTCAAGTAAGCCAAATTGCTTCACAGACTCATTCAAGTTTCATCTAGGGAACCAGAATGCTTTTCTTTTTGCTTCAGATTTCATTTGGATCTCCAGCTTTCTTGGTTATTGAAATAATACCTCATTCTTTAGTAATACTTTCTTGGCCTGTTTGTAGCTCAGCGCACTTAGTAAAATATGCAAATTTGCCAAAAATAACCAATATAATTTAACATAGAAAGCTTTGGAGTATGTTTTAATTATGCCAATGTCTAAATAAAAGATGGATGGCTTCGTTTATATTATATTAAAATAAGTAGCATAGATATTTCATTAGTGTTTTGTTTTTAATCTTGTACTTTGGCAAACCTTCTATAGAGATAAATGAATTTTCCTTTTCATTGGGAAATGCCAAGTTACTGTTGTTTTTGGTCATGTAGTTGCATTCCTCAGACTGTAACAGTTAGCTGAAGACAAGAAATTGGAAGAGATCTTTGCCTCTAAGATATTTATTTCCTAGATTTACATGATAATGACTGTATGAATGGTTTCTTATTTTTTCCATTTTCTTTGAACATTTTCTTAAATGACACTTGGAGCTAAAAGAAATTACAAATATTTTGCATTTATATGAAAACCAGCTAAAAATGAACTTGTCCTGATTACATACTACCTAGAATTCCTGTGGCTCTGAATTCTCACACATGTATATTTTCAGGGAAAGTTAAACTCTTTTCTTCTTGCTTCTCCCCCTTCCTCCTAAGTCCCTGTCTACATGAATGGTTTCATGACCCACCTTGATGCCCAGCTAGAAACTTTGACTAGAAACCACCATGTCTTCCTTGGCTTTTCCATCTAATGAGTTTCTCTATTCTGTTAACTTTCCCACCAAATTATTACCCTAATGTGTCCTCCCTTTTTGATTTCCCACTGCCAAGGCTTTATTTTCACTTGCCCAGATTAGCATCTCCCTGGCCTGCTTATGGTCTGTCTCTCCCCACTTCTGTCTCAATTGTCTCCGTCTGATTGGATGGCTTCAACATCTCCAGCAGGTTCTCCCTACCCATAGCATAGATTAAGCCCACGTTCCTCAGTAGACAGTGAAACCTTTATAGTCTAGCTCTGACCCGCTTGCTTTGCAGCCCTCGTTCTCTGCCCCTGTTCCTCCTGTGGTCGACACCTCGCCTCTCTGAACCCCACAGTTTTCCCAGCGAGATTCGCGCCTGTGCCCACGTTGTGTCCCTGCCTGCAGTGCTCTGCCCCCCTCCTCTCCGTATTGCCATCCTCATCCCTGATGACTGCTCACACCTTTCCTCACCTCACGCCGCCAGTCACCCTGCCCTGCGCTTTTCACTGTATGTTTCTGTTAATAAGTCCTGTATCGCAATTAATTGGTTCCATGCCCCCCATGGGCCACTCAACTCTGAGTGTCAGGAGGGAAAGGATCATTTCTCACTCCACCTTCATTTAAGGAAATAATCTTTCCTTGGCATGTAGCTCAGCTTATTCTGTATTGGTTCTTGGTTTTATACTATCATTTCTTGATATACACTATTAGTGGCAGAGTCAGAGAGCTTGAAAATCCACCTGTGGATATATATCCCAAAGATTGGAAAACAGCGACTCAAACAGATACTTGTATGGGAATGCTAACAGGAGCATTATTCACAATATCCAAAAGGTGGAAACAACCCAAGTGTCCATCATCAACAGATGAATAGATAAACAAATTATGGTATGTACCTACAATGGAATATTATTCAGTCATAAAGAGGAAAAAGTTCTGGTATATCCCTTAACGTGAATGAACCTAGGAAACATTGTACTAAGTGAAATAAGCGAGACAAAAAGTACAAATATTGTATGATTCCAGAAATATATAGAAAAGGCAGATTCATAGAGGTAGAAAGTAGATTAGAGGTTATCAGGGGCTGGGGAGAGGGGGAAATGGGGGATTACTGCTTAATAGGTACAGCATTTCTGATTGGGGTGAGGAAAGTATTTTGGAAATAGTGATGATGGTTGCACAATATTGTGAATGTAATTAAAGCCATTGAAAATGGTTAAAATGTATATTTTACCAGAATGAAAAATATATAGTTCATATAATTTAAAAAAAGATACTGCCACCAGCACCCTTACGCATATATGTTCCAACATGTAGTTAGTTTTATACAAGCATTTTTTCTTCCTATATCATTTATGTTTATCATTCTTACCTTCTTAATATATCACACATTTCTTGAAGTCAGGGACCAGTCTAGATAGAAAATATTCTTTAAGAAACATGGTTTTTGTTTGTATAGGGTTTGAAGTTGTATGTTTTTGAAATTCTGAAACTTTGGAGAGGGTTTGACATTTTATTCGAATCTTAATAAACTCAGAGTGACAAAGTGACATGAAGTCACTGACTGAGGTTTATTTATTTATTTATTTATTTATTTATTTATTTTGGCTGTGTTGGGTCTTTGTTTCTGTGCGAGAGCTTTCTCTAGTTGCGGCAAGCGGGGGCCACTCTTCATCGCGGTGCGCGGGCCTCTCACTGTCGCGGCCTCTCCCGTTGCGGAGCACAGGCTCCAGACGCGCAGGCTCAGCAGCTGTGGCTCACGGGCCCAGTTGCTCCGCGGCATGTGGGATCTTCCCAGACCAGGGCTCGAACCCGTGTCCCCTGCATTGGCAGGCAGATTCTCAACCACTGCGCCACCAGGGAAGCCCCACTGGCTGAGTTTTGAAACATAGATGTGTTTTTCTGACCTGCTGTCTAGGAACTGTGTGTATGAACCCTGATCCCATTGGGAGGAAAGCCAAATAGTCCAGCAAAGTGTGCTTTCAGTTGCTCCTCTTGCTGTTTTAAACAAGGGGCTTGGATGATGAGGCCATGTAGATGGGAACCATATTGATTATTTTCCCTAAGTCCCTTTTAAAGGCAATAAAAATGTAGGTGTTTACCCAGAATATAAATAAATTTATTCTTCTAGGAAGTTAAAATGCATTTCTTTGTCTTTTAAGCTCCCATGGAGACTTTTAAAAATAGAATAGATAATGATGACAAGCTAATACAATTTACATTAAAATGAGTTTAATGTACCTGTAAATTTATAAAAATAAGACCTCTTAATTCTTTTATTTGAGTGCCAGGATTTTCTTTGAAAAGAACTGAGATATAAATGTGAGAAAATGTTAGCCTGTGTTTACTATTAATCATCTCATATAAATTTCTGTTGTCTCATTCACTGTGTGCCTTGAATTTTATATTATGGAGTCCACCCAGAAAACTGTAGGTAGCAATGATGTGCTAAATGCTAAAGGGCTTATGGAAAACTAACCTTCCCTTGTACTACTATTCCAGAAGTCAACATTAGACATTATTGTTGGTTTCACCTTCATCGCACTTTTAAAGAAAATGCTCTAGTCCCGTGTGATAGTTATTTCTATCAAGATTTTCCTGCTGCTCTGAACTTGCTCAGTAGGTGTGCTCTAGGGAAGTTCCCAATTTTTAGTGTGCATTCACAGCATCGGGCGATCTTGAGAAAATGCAGGTTCAGATTGGGGGAGGTAGGTGGTGAGATTCTGCATTTCTGATGAGCCATTAGATGTTGCTGGTCACTGGACCACAGTTTGAGCAAGAACCCTCTGTTTCAAATATCTGAGTTGATGTTCTGTTAAAATCGGATGCAATCTAAGGTTGCCAGAAAAAAGTACAAGACATCTAAGATGTCCTATGCAATATTTGCACATGGTTGTATTAAAAAATTATCCATTGTTTATCTGAAATTTAATTTTAACTGGACTAGACACAATACACGTGTGTGCAAGTGCACACAACACACACACACACTGGCAACTCTAAATCGCAATCTTCAATCATACACGAAGTCATTTAAATGTCATGTATTAGATTTAAATGATATGATTATTTTTAGTTTGAGAGAAAGGACACAGAACTAGGTTTGTTTCACACCTGTTTTTCAGGCACTAACTTAGGTGTGTTGCTCATATGCTTTTCAATACAGTAAAATGTGTAAGCATGAACCCTGCCCCCCTCCTAGTATCTAGGGAATTCTTGAAAAATAGTGAAATCTGTGCATTCTAAAATATACCTGAAAGCACAGAAATGCCCTGGATTATTAATGTTTTAAGCCAACTATACGAAGTAATAAGGTGCTATATGATAGATTTAAATCTAGACTATTGTATAGTTTTTTTCTCGTATTTTTTGGTACCGAGTACCGTTGATATTTTCAAATACTATTAGACTGTACGTAAAATAGTATTACATGAGGATGATCTGTTGTCTATTAAAGCACACAGAAGAAAGTGTAAATGATTTTGTTTTTTCAGATTCTTTACAGAGTTGGAAGAAAGACATCAGAATAATATCTTCATAGATGACATAAGTGACATTGTGGAAAAACACACAGCATCCACATTTGACCCATATGTGAAGTACTGCACAAATGAAGTCTACCAACAGCGGACACTACAAAAATTGTTGTAAGCAATATTGAATGTTACAGTTTTAATGATCTAATCTTGTTCTAACTAGGTCACATAGATTGAAATTAATGGATCTCTTAAATTATATTTAGAAATGCCTCCTGATGATCTATTTTCCAGGGAGAAATTTTTAAGAGGATTGCTTTTAGGGTGAGGGCATTTGATTAGAAAAATCCAGTTTGTGGAGAATTTTGTCTCTAAAGCAATTATGAAATTATAGTTTGTTGCTGTTTTCCTTGTTTCTTTTTTTTTTTTTTTTTTAAATTGCTGCAAGACACGGGGTTGGGGGTGGGAGGGTTGGTGATCAGTGATTATCCTTCTAAACGGTGAAAAGATTGTTCTCTAAGCTGTTATCTGGCCATTAAGTAGCCTGAGGCCAAGATGGAGCTTTTGAGTAGGTTGAACTAGTGCCTAGGAGCCAAAGCTTTCTCAAGTATCCTAATCTTCCTCCATTCAAATGACAACTCTATTCAGTTGTTTATAGGAATTGCTGATTTTCTCCCTCCGGGTAGTTAGGGGTAAGGAGAGCAGGGGAAGGTCTGAAGGAAGGCAGTTTTTAAGAAAAGTTCTTAAAGGCTTTAGCTATGAAACAAAAAAGAATTAAACTTTAAATTTCCCCCCATACTTTTTCCCTTTGTCTATTTAGTTTACTGAGCATTTTGTGATGTATATGCTATCTCTATCCTTAAAAGAGTCAGCAATGGCTCAGTAATGTCTATACTGCCTTCTTGCCGGGGTCGGGGGCTTGTTGATCACAAGGGGCTATCTATTTGGCAGTGCAATTGTACATTGCTGTAAATTCAGTGTGAGGGCTGACTGGCTATTATCATTCTCCTCCCCTCCTGTGGGGCAGTGGCATTTAGGACGGCAGCATGGAACCCAGGTCAGTTTCTATGCAATGTGTGAGACCCTATGGTGAGGATCGCCTCGTGGCTGCTTTGGAGAAACGGCCCCCAAGTTGGTGAGAAGGGCTGATTATGCCCCTTCCCCCTCCACATTCTCGTTAAAATCTGGTACAGGCACGGTGGAAAACCCACAGCTGCCAACCCCAAAGGAGGCTATTAGCACAAAGCAGGGTTTGTAGGCACTCCTGACATGTTGCCCTAGGTTAGTCTTTGTTGTGGAAACTGCCCTGTACATTGTAGCGTGTTTAGCAGGATCCCTGGCCTCTGCCCACAGGATGCTGATAGCACCATGACACCCCAGTGGTGATAAACAAAAACATCTCCAGACATTGCCCGATATCCCTTGCAGGGGTGGGGGATGGAGAATCACAACCCTCACTTTCCCTAAACTCCCCTCCATCCCACATGGGAACTGCTGATGTAAAGGTTACTCTGTAACTGTTGGGAAATCCAAGTTACATGTGTGAAAACAAAATCTGGAATTAGAGCTGAATTTCACTTTGTTTTGCAGGATTTAAAAGAAAAGCGAATAGGTGCTGCTGTACTTTATGTAACTCTTTAAAAATAAAGGTTTTACTTAAATTAACTCAACGATATCATCATTGGAGCTTTCACATGGAAATTAGTAGCTGTGTTTTCAGAAACTTTGTTGCAGTTGATGTAAATTTACATTTAAGGCCGTGACTTTTCAACTTCAGTTGCCCTTTGGAATCTGAAAACCAACAAACAAACAATGCCCAGGGTGCATCCTAGACTGTTTCATCAGAATCTTTGGAGGTCGGGGAGGCCTGGGGCCTAAGTAATTTAAATATGCAACTGGTTTAGAATTTGCTTCTTTTTTTAACTTCCTAAAAATCTTTTCAAAGCTAGCAGGAAACCTAAAACTCCTCAATTTAAGAAAATGAGATTAAAACCTTTCTGTGTTCTTTCTTTTACTTTGTTCTTCTGGGTATTTCCTAATTTATTTCTAGCAGCCTGGAACCCAGGTTCCAGGTTACAATTGCCACTACCCTGCTTCTTGGCCTTCCCCCCGCCCCTCAACATGGGATTACAGGGGGATTACAGAATCCAGGGCCATTGCCTCCCCACCTCCTCCTCACAAGTCACCCTGGAACTCCTCAGAGCTCCCTTTGGGGTGAAGTGAGGTGACAGAGTGAGAGATGCAGTGTCAGGGACCCACTGAAAGTCAGAAGACCTCGGTTTGACTTCTATCTTTACTGAATACTAGATCTTTTATTTGGCAAGTTGGGGACCTTTCTGAGACTCCATTCTTCCTGGAATCCCCTCTTGGCCTTCCCTGTAAGTTATAGGGTGGTTCCACATGAGATCCTTTATGTCGATATATCTTGCTAAATTCTGTAAAAATGTTCTGGCAGTATTAACACTGTTCTAATGTCACTGGGAGAGGAGGAATATTCTGGCTGGCATGGTCAGAAGGTTTTCTGTCTTAGAAGCTTTGAAAAAGTCCAAAAGCCTCCTAGTAAGTAAATCCAGTCTGACATTTCTTTCTTAGATTATTATCTCGGGCTAGAGAAGTGGATAAAAACATGTGTTATCTTTTAAATGGAATGTTTATAGATTATCAGATATGAGTTCTAGTGTGTATCCTAATTTATAATGTATACATTCACCATTATGATACCATTGCTTCTTCATTAGTTTACTTTCTACTTCTAAAAATTTCTAGCCCATGCATTTTCATCTTATTGTTCATATTGTTACCTTAAATTTATATCTTATATTCAGTCTTGACTGTAAAAGGCAGATAAGCCAGCCATCCATGTCTCTCTATGTAATCATGTGTTTATGTTGTTTCTATATTTAAAAATCATTGATAATATATGAATTTATCACAATATTTTATTATACAGGTTTTACTTCTTAACTTGAAGGGGAAGTATTTTGAAGTTTTGTCTTTCTTTGTTTTTCCTCAGAGCCACCAACCCATCTTTTAAGGAAGTTTTGTCCCGAATCGAGTCCCACGAAGACTGTAGGAACTTACCCATGATCTCTTTTCTCATTCTCCCCATGCAGAGGGTGACCCGCCTTCCCCTGCTGATGGATGTAAGATGTGATCTGGTGTCTCTTTCCTCTGTGGATAGCTGTGCTGCCTCAAGTCCGATTAAGAAAATTATTCTTACCCTACTTAAATTATATCCCTTCTATAAAATCCCCCAATTAAGTGAGAAGGTGCTATTTGGTTGGAAAGTCCCACCTGTGTCTAGTATCTTTGGAAATTATCTTCAATTTAGGCTTGTGGGGTCACTCTGAAGAAGTTAGATTATCCCTCTTTTACTGAACATTTTTTGAAATGGGAGGAATATTGACTTCTTGAAGTCAGGAGTCCCGGATTCCTTTTCCGGCTGAGCCACTAGGCCCGTGACCTTGGGCAAGTCACTTAATCTCTTTGGGCCTCAGTTTCCTCTGGTTGACCACTAAGATCCCTTCCCTGTCACATTCCAAGATGATGAGGTGCTTCCATTTCGCACAGGAAGGAGGCCCTCTGCAGCGTCACAGGGCATAAACCTGCCCTGTTTTGCATCGCTCAGGATGAGTGAGGAAAGTCCAGGCATCCGTCTTATCTTAGGAAACATGCACGAAGAAAACAAGTATGTGATTTCGAATAGTGGTAAGATGTGGCTGGGAGAAGAGTTGAGACTGCAGGTGGGAAGTACAGCTGGGAGGACAGCCGGACGGTAGCTCAGGAGGGCTGCACGCAGGCCGGGCTGCAGGTGCGGGCGCATCCGTGAGAGAACGGGGCGGCCCGACATGACTGCCATCCAGCTGGAGGGGCAAAGAGTGTCTTTTTTTTTTTTTTTAATTGAAGTATAGTTGATTTACAATATTGTGTAAATCACAATTTCAGGTGTACAGCAAAGTGATTCAGTTTTATACATACGTATATTTTCAGATTATTTTCCATTATAGGTTATTATAAGATATATACTGTGTTATACAGTAACTCCTTGTTGCTTATCTATTTAATATATAGTAGTATGTAATCTGTTAATCCCAACTCCTAATTTATCCCTCCCCTGCCTTCCTTTCCCCTTTGGTAACTATAAGTTTGTTTTCTGTGTCCGTGAGTCCTTTGTTTTGTATATAGATTCATTTGTATTATTTTTTAGATTCCACCAATGTGATATCATGTAATATTTATCTTTCTCTGTCAGACTTACTTCACTTAGTATGATAATCTCTAGGTCCATTCATGTTGCTGCAAATGGCATTATCTCATCCTTTTTTATGGCTGAATAATATTCCATTTTATGTATCACATCTTCTTAAACCAGTCGTCTGTTGATGGGCATTTGGGTGACTTCCATGTCTTGGCTATTGTAAGTAGTGCTGCTATGAATATTGGGATGCATGTATCTTTTTGAATTAAGAGTTTTTGTCTTTTCTGGATATATGCCCAGGAGTGGGATTGCTGGATCATATGGTAGCTCAAAGAGTATCTTTTTGATCAAATTAAAATATTTTGGCATAGTTCTACTTTACAATGGATAACATTAATATAACGTCAGTTTTGACATACTTGCTTTTTACAAGTCAAAATATAGGATAAAAATAAAGCAAAACATTACAATCGAGTAAGATTACAAAATAAATCCCATTTTCTCGATTCCATTATAAATTCTAAGAGCTATTCTAAAGAAGCACTGAAGTTTAGAAACGAGTGAAAGCGTGTGATCATGGTCACTTTGCTGGCTCTGCTGCACGGTGAGGGGAAGGCTCAGCTGTCATTTCAGAATTCACAGCACCTGCTGCGCTCCAAGGCCACCTCAGCCTACTCCCTTTACACCCTTCCTTGTCCGTTCCCTGTGTTTTAGGAACTTCTATCCTTGTAAATATTGGGAAACTTGCAGTTTTGTGAATCTAGCTCTGATTTTTTAAAAATCAATATTTATCATGTCTAAGAATAGAATGAAGCCAGGTTATCAAAACTAAATTTTGGCTCTAAAAAGGTTTATTTCCTGAGCCTAATAAGACTTTTATAGAAATAATGAAACTTTGACACATACAGGAAAATATTAATTTTCAAACTTTACTATTTTTTAACAAGAAATGGTTGTTTTCTAAATGTAACATTTCTAGTAATGTTATGAATTTTCAGGATTCTTTCTTTTTCTTCTTCTGAAAACACGTTTTAGCCGAGTTTCCTTAGATTCTGTATATTCTGTGATCTCAGAGCCTCTTTTTATATTCTCTCCCTTTGTGATTCTGAGGAAATTGCTTAGATAGATTGGGACTCACAAAATCTAATATACATGTTGTAGGTACCATGTTGGAGGTTTATGCCATGATTGCCCAGTAGGCTCTAAACTTTTTGGGGTCAGAGACTGTTTTGAGATTGTGAGTAAAGCTGTAGTCATTCTCCCTAGAAAATTCACGGTGTGCAAACTTTTACCTAAAATTGAAGTGTGCAAAGAAACTATGGACTCAGGATGCCTGCTCCCAGAGACAAAGATTAGTATTTTTCAAACTGCTTTTGTACCCATTAGTGGGTCATGAAATTGATTTTTGAATCATGAGCAGTGTTTTTAAAAAATGAGTATAGAATAGAACATGTGGTATATGATATATAATTGTTCATAATGTGGTTAAATATTATTTCATAAAAAACTTGTTTCATTTTTATGTGCATGTCTACTGGTTGCAGTGTAAGAGTATTTCTTGCAGTGGGTCATAGTCAAAAAATTTTGAGAACCATTAATATAAATCCATCCATGGTACACTCTATGCTTCTCACATATCACACGTAACAATCCTGACACCTGACTTTCGGATTTATAGACTTGGTGCTCGTCTGCTTTTAAGGTACCAGTGGTTTGCTAGTTCCTAATATCTTCCACCTCTGCTGGATGCCTGTTGCCCTAATCTGTTTCCCATGTGTGAGAATCTGGCCACCTGGGCAGAATCTAAATGTACCTACAACATGGTCTCTTCAGTGTTACTTCATTTGGAGATTTAGTTAAGCTTGTTAATTGAGGTGAACATTTTTAACAGTTGAAATGGTTCTGTTGGCTTTGAATGGGTATAGTTTCAAAAGTTTTACATAATTCAGTATACCTTCAGTTGACCTTCTTTCAACTTGATTTTACCATCGCAAAAATAGCAGTGTAAACATATCAAGGGAAAATCCAGCAGCCGCTTTTCTGATCCTTTTATTCACCTTATATCATCTACAAATATAATAAGCTCTAATAATAATGATGATGATGATGGTGATCATTAATTTTGTCATTCATGGAGAGCCTACTGTATGCCAGGTATTCATAAAGAACTTTACATGCATTATTATTTAACTTTTGTAACAACCTTGTGATGTAATTGCATTATCCCAATTTCACAGATGAGGAAACTGAGGCTTATAGAGGCAGGGTAGGTGACTTGCCCAAGGTCAAGTAGCTAGTAAGGAGCAGATCTGGAATTTGAAACCAGGTTCACCCATCTCTGAAGTCTATCCTCTTATTTAACTATCCTCTGGATTAACATGGATCCTGTGCTTTTAAAGACTATTTCCTAGTTTTGTAATCGGATTTTAATGTCATCTTCAGACTCATCCATAGTATTGTGTTCAGCATTGTTAAGTTTGCTACAAGTAAGACTCTATGACTGGACGTTGGTTTTGTTTTACTTAGTACAATAAATCAGTTGATTGTGTTCTTCTTTTACTTGATTGCAGACTATCTGTCAAAAGACACCTAAGGACTCTTCAAAGTATGAAGTCTGCAAAAGGGCCTTAAAGGAAGTAAGCAAGGTAAGTGTTGAGGGGCTCATTACACAGTAATGGGATCACCCATTCAGATCCCTCTGAAGAAAACATGTCTGAATTAGATGCTGAAAACTGGTAGATTCTCACAGCCATTTGCACACCATTCTTTAGGTAGCTGAAAAACAAAGCAATGTTTGCTGTACTCAAACGAAACGGGTATTTTTACTGTTTCAGACAGTCTTGTCTTAAGGCACTTTAGATATCTCATTTTCTTTTGGCGTCTGAATTCAGTAAGTGTTTATTGAGTATCCACTACAGTGCCAGGGACGATGCCAGCCCCTGAAAATATGGGGATGAATAAGACATCGGTGGTTACTGCCCTCGTGGAATGTGCTGTGTAAAGGGGAAGGCAGACATTAAATAAGAATTACAGTAAAGGATGATGAGTGACGTAAGAGGGAAGAACATAGTAATGTTGAAGCTGAAGCCTGAAGCAAGAGTAGCTGTTGAATTCTCCAAATTCTATAAACATGTGCCCAAAGACAGTGCTTATAGAATTTGGAGAACTAGAATGTTCTTCATGTGGCGAGAGCCCAGTCCGGGAGAGAGAGCACTGAGGAGCCATGTTAGGGAATCGTGGACCTTATCCTAGGATGCTGTGGACGCTATAAATTCCTGTGCTGTGAAGGAGACAGTGGGGATGAGCTCCAGTGATGAGGCCTTTGTAGTTGATGAGGCTACAGGTGATAGGGGCCTGTACTGATGCGATAGTAAGATGGAGAGAAGCAAACCTACCACACTGGGGAGGTAGGCATGGAGAGTGTTTGGGTGGACATATTTGCGGACAGAAATCAAGGAAAATAGTCTCCCGCTTGTGCAACCATTTGGATGCTCTTGTTTATCTCTACGGTAGGAACAGAGGGAGAAGCTGATGAGTTCCATTTAGAATGTGTCGGAACTGAGATTCCTGTAGAACATCCAAGTCAGGAGCTCAGTGGAGAGACTTGAATTGGAGACGTGGATTGGTGGATCGTCAGCCTAGGGATGATTTTTGAAGCTGGGAGAATGGATGAAAGTACCCGGGAGTGTATATAATAAGAAGAGTAGTTAGTGAGTCTGAAGTGCAGCTGTGAAGAACACCGGACTTCATCTTGTTTAGGGAAAAGGAACCAACAGAGGAGACTTGAAAAACAGAACAAAATGTACCAAAGGAGGAAAACTTAATAAATGGTCTGGCAAATGGCATGTAATTTGGTGGAAGGAAAGTCAGCCCTGCTGGGTGCTCCTGAAAGACAAAGTGGGATAATGATTGATGCGTTCACTGGGTTTATTTATCATCAGGTGGGTTGTGTCCTTGCAGAGGTGGGTGTGGAAGCCAGATTGGAGTGTGTTGAGGGATGAGTGGGAGGTGGGAACTTGCAGCCAGCTAGTGTAGCTGTTTCAACAATCAGGCTGAGGGTAAAAAGACAAAAAGAGAGCTGTAGTTGAAAGGGAAGTGAGGCAGGGTCTTTTTTTGTTTAAAGATTAGAGAAATGTGGGTATGTTTAAATGCTAATAGGAATATTTAGCTGCGAGAAAGCAATCGAAGTTATGGGAATCAATGAGGATATGGCCCAGGGGAGCAAAGCTCATGATCGCATCAGAAGCATCCTAAATATCTCGAAGCTGCACGTTACTTCTGAGTTTGGTACATCTTTGTACCACTTTATTGTGAAGCACTTTTTGTTTTAATCAACTTTAAATTAGCTCTATTTTACTTTTCCTTGCCAATAATAACTACAAAATCATGGGTTTTATGAGCTGGTTGTTTCTTTTTTTATGTATATATATATTTTTTTATTGGAGTATAATTGCTTTACAATGTTGTGTTAGTTTCTGCTGTACAATGAAGTGAATCAGCTATATGTATACACATATCCCCTCCCTCTTGGACCCCCCAATCCCCCCCATCTAGGTCATCACAGAGCACTGAGCTGAACTCCCTGTGCTATACAGCAGGTTCCCACTAGCTATCAATTTTACACATGGTGTATTTATGTCAAACCTAATCTCCCAGTTCATCCCACCCTCCTCTTCCTCCTCTGTGTCCACACGTCCATTCTCTACATCTGCGTTTCTATTCCTGCCCTGCAAATAGGTTCATCTGTACCAAATTCTAGATTCCACATATATGCATTAATATACGATGTTTGTTTTCCTCTTTCTGACTTACTTCACTCTGTATGACAGACTCTAGGTCCATCCACATCTCTACAAATGACCCAATTTTCATTTCTTTTCATCTTCTTTATCCATTCTTCTGTTGATGGACATTTAGGTTGTTTCCATGTCTTGGCTTTTGTGAATAGTGCTGCTGTGAACATAGGGGTGCATGTATCTTTTTGAATTAGAGTTTTGTTCAGATATATGCCTAAGAGTGGGATTGCTGAATCATATAGCAACTCAAAATATTTTTAGTTTTTTGAGGAACCTCCGCATTGTTCTCCATAGCGGCTGCACCAATTACATTCCCACCGACAGTGTAGGAGGGTTCCCTTTTCTCCACACGCTCTCCAGCATTTGTTGTTTTTAGACTTTTTAATGATGTCCATTTTGACTGGTGTGAGGTGGTACCTCATGGTAGTTTTGCTTTGCATTTCTCTAATAATTAGTGATGTTGAGCATCCTTGCATTGTGCCTGTTGGCCATCTGTATGTCTTCTTTGGAGAAATGTCTATTTAGGTCTTCTGACCATTTTTTTATATTAAGAATAAGTTTATCTGTGTCTTAGTCTGTTTCGGCTGCTAGAACAACATACCGTGGACTGCTTGGCTTATAAACAATAGAAATTTATTTCTCACAGTTCTAGAGGCTGGAACTCCAAGATCAAGGTGCCAGCGTGGTTGAGTTGGGGCCCTCTTCTAGCCACGTTGCAGACTTCTCCTTATAGCCTCACACGGCAGAAGGGAGCAAGGGAGCTCTCTGGGGCCTGCTGTAGAAAGCACTACTGTAAGTCCCCTACCTACGAACAAATTCAATTTGGAGAGCACGCTTGTAAGTCCAATTTGTTCGTAAGTCCAACAAAGTTAACCTAGGTACCCAACTAACACAATACTGTGCTGTAATAGGTTTATTATACTTTTCACACAAATAATACATAAAAAACAAATGAACACAAAAAATAAAACATTTTAAATCTTACAGTACAGTACCTTGAAAAGTACGGTAGTACAGTACAACAGCTGGCATACAGGGGCTGGCATCGAGTGAACAGGCAAGAAGAGTTACTGACTGGAGGAGGGAGAGGAGGTGGGAGATGGTAGAGCTGAAGGATCGTCAGCAATAGGAGACGGAGGGCAAGGTGCAATTTCACTCACGCCTGACGTTGATGGCACAGGTTCTGGTTCCTTTGTGGGACCAGATGCATGTTTGCCTCTTTGAAAGTTCGAAACTTGAAGGTTCGTATGTAGGGGACTTACTGTAGTCCCATTTGTGAGGGCTGTATCCTCATGACTTCTAAGCACCTCCCAAAGTCCCCACTTCCTAATACCTAGTATCATCTTCGGAGGTTAAGAATTCAACACATATTTTGGGGGGATATGAACATTCAAACCATAGCAGTCTGTCAACCACTTGAATGCATCTCTTGCTCTGTCAGTGGTCTGCATATCCCACTTGGGGAAACACTAAGTGAAGAAACTTGGCCTGACAGGTATGAAATTACCTAAGGTCCTACTGCCCATGGGTCTCTCCTCTAGGACCCCAAATCCTTTGGAGGAGGGGGAGGGTCTTTAGGAGAAGCTATTGTGTACTTAGAGAAGTTCTAGCCTTGGCCATGAAAGAGATTGTGTCAGATTTTGTTTGGTTGTTACTGAGACGTTGGAAAAGAATTCACACAGAAGAGAAAGGAGGAAGGTAATAGGAATTGAATTGAACCAGCAATGATCCTTAATTTTTTTGAGACTTTTACATCCCAGTTACAGTAAACTGCTACATTCCTTCAGGTGTCTCTTGTTCACTTGATTTGACACTGGTTCTTTTAGGTAAGGCTGGCAAAAATGTCATGTAATTGCCTTACCTTAATACTTACTGTATGAAGGACCCTCTGTGAAGAAGTGCTGTTCCAGTGAATTGTTTTTTCTAAGGCAGCGTTTCTCTCTCTTGAGCAGGAGTCATGAATATCAGGATTATTCCCCCAATCTCCTAGTGTTGTAGGGAACTGAGGTTATCAATACAGCCAGCTCAGGGATTCATCTTCTTTTTCATTTGTGCAGGTTACTGATGGGGTTTTATAGATTCTGGGAAAACAATGTCAGTATTTTTAACAAAATGACTCTGTACATAGAGCATTTATGGTTCAAAATCAAAATGCAGAATTTCACTTGCTTCCCTTATCTGAAACGAAAGAAATTGGGAGTTCCCAGTATTTATTTTAGAGAGTGAAATTTTGTATGATGAGGCCCAAGTTTTTAGAACCGGACTCCACCTAAGGCCCTTGGGCAAGTCTCTCTAGATGGTTATTCATTCTTGGAAAAAATGAGTAATATCTTTTTTGGTAATTAAAATGCTAATGAAATTTATTTGCATAGTGTGAATAATACTTCAGTGACATTGTTCCTGTGCGTGGCTGAAATGACGGTGACAACTTACTGAATTGGGGCTTTGGAAAGACTTATTGACTTAGTCAAACAACTCAGAAACAAGAAAGATGTTTCTATCAAGTGAAATGTGTATTTACTTCCAGATTTTCTGCTCAGATGCTGGGGCGGAGCCGGGGGGAGGGAAATTTCCAGGGAATCGGATAGTTTAGCTGGTGCAGAGTCGTGTCTGGTGTCTAAGGAGTGGTGCTCAGGAGATGGTTTCTTATGCCAACGAAATCGTCCCTGCTGCTCTCTTTTATTTATTCTCCCTTGGAAAAAGAATAACTGCTTTAACGTGCACCTCATAAAAATTCTATTTCTATTTGGAGGTAATATTAAGTTATAAGCTTTTCTTTTAGTGGCAGAAGAGCCAAGTTCTCTTGAATCTTTTCCTGTAACTTATTGCTTCAGCTATTTAAAAGAGGTCTCTAAGCTGTGTCGTTAAGTGAAGAACATTAAGTTGCAGAACAGAACAAATAGTGTAATGACATCTAGGTAATAAAATGTGTTTATATACATATGTATGTCATCAATTTATAGAAATAGTACCCAGAATCATACACATCAGACTTTCAACCGTGGTTACTGATGGTAAAGGGAGAGGAGTGCAGAAGGGAGGAATTAATACGATTTTTTTCCTTCACTCCAAGTACTGCTCTGAAAGAATGCATTTAAGGTTTACAAAGATACATTTTAAAAATAACGTACTAAGTGTCCATTACTGAAAATTTGAAAAATTGAAATAAGAGAAAATAAAATGTATCAGTAATCTTGTCGAAGATAGTGACTATTGCCATTTTACGGCGTGTCCTTCCAGTGGATGTAAATGTACACTTACACATGGATTCATGTGGTACCCATTTCATTTACTCTTCTAAATAGTGCTGCATGGACTATGGCCTTACATAAATGATTGTGGTCCTCTGATGATTTCTATTGAAAAGTTTCCAGAAATGGGTTTATTGGGGGAAAAAAAGGTAGGTATGATTTAAAGACCCCCAAGTGCCTTCAAGGAAAGCTGTCCCTGTATCCATGACAACCAGAAGTATTTCTAAGTGTCTGTCTTACTGTGCACTCCCCAGCATCCAGTATTCTTTTCATTTTTGTGAATTTGATAGATTGAAAATATTTTATTTTTGTTTTAATTTATATTTCTCCATTAGAGAGATTGAGTTCTTTTTTTTCCACATAAATTTGGCCTAAAACAAAAAATTCAGCCAAATTTAATAAAGCTTTGACAGATGCTGAAGGAAGGCACAGCTTTAATATGCGGAGGCTGATTTTAATAAAAACACTATATCCAAATTAGCGCTTGTCCCTTCAAGATAGTCATTAAACAGAGTCCACTGATGATACCATTGCTTGATATATTTGGGGGGAACTTTTTTGTTTTGAATACGCCTTTGGAGGTGGCGGCTGGTGGAGTCTATGTTTGGAAGTTTAGGAAATAAAGATTATAACTTTATTTTCCATTTTCCCTTTCATTTTAAAGTGGGATAACTAAAAAGGAATTGTCCCCCCCCCTTTTTTTTAAATAAATTTATTTATTTTTGGCTGTGTTGGGTCTTCGTTGCTGTATGCGGGCTTTTCTCTAGTTGCGGCGTGCAGGCTTCTCATTGCGGTGGCTTCTCTTGTTGTGGAGCACGGGCTCTAGGCGCGAGGGCTTCAGTGGTTATGGCACGTGGGCTCAGTAGTTGTGGCTCCGGGCCCTAGAGTGCAGGCTCAGTAGTTGTGGCGCACGGGCTTAGTTGCTCTGTGGCATGTGGGATCTTCCCAGACCAGGGCTTGAACCCGTGTCCCCTGCATTGGCAGGCAGATTCTTAACCACTGCGCCACCAGGGAAGCCCATGTACCACCAGGGAAGCCCCCCCCCCTTTTTAAGTGGCTTATAAATGATCTCTGATCTCTGAAGGCAGTTTACACATTAACATTTGCTGAGCATTCCTTGTGTCTTAGGTACTGGGCTGGGCACTGAACTAACAAATATGGAAATTTCACAATCTCTGCTGTCCAGTCTTTTTAGAGAGGTAATACCCAAGATGAGTCCTGAAAGACAAATAGGGGGCTATAAATCTAGATAAGAAGGAGTCAGCGGGACAGAGTGGGGTGAAGAATGTTCAGGTAGAGGGAAACACACATGCAAAAGTGCAAGGGATGTGGAAGAGTGTGCGGCTCTGAGCAGAGATTTGGTTAAGACTGAGGCCCAAGATAAGAGAAGCAGGAAGTTAGGGATCAAGTGAGTAGGTGCCAGATCATGGTCTTGCTAAGATTTAATTCTGAAAGCTTCGAGGAGCCTTTTAAGGATTTCAAGCTGAGGAGTTTCATGATCAGATTTGAACTTAGAAAGATTGAAAATGTTTTTCTGGATGACACGTAAGGGTAGGGCAGAAGTGATGGCAGAGAATTAGGAGGGCACTAATCCAAAGGGGAGGGGGTTTGAGCCTGAGTGCGGGGACAGGGCTGGTGGATGAGTGGACAGCAGGACGGCAACATTAAGGAGACTTTATGAACTGTTTGGATGTGGAGGACAAAGGAGCGGGAGGCATCTGAGTGGTGAGGGCCCAGCTTTTTGGCTTGGGGAAGCGGATGGTGCTGGGATTGATCACTGACGTAGAGAACACTGGGCGGGGGAGGGGGTGATAAAGGTAGTGTTGAGGTTTGGTCGTTCCATCCTGAGTTTGAGATGTCTCTGGTGGACCCGAGAAGAGATGCCATCCAGGTAGTTGGATGTAGAGCTTAGGGAACGGACCAAGTCTGGGAGCACAGATTTGGGAACTATGAACATATATTCTTCAAGAGAAATCATAAAAATGCCCTGAGCAATGGCTGCTTGATTAGATTTTGTTCTGTCTTAATCCTTTTAGGATATATATATATATATTATTTTAAAGTCACTTTTTTTTTTTTTTAAGATTTTTTTAGATGTGGACCATTTTTAAAGTCTTTATTGAATTTGTTACAATATTGTTTCTGTTTTATGTTTTGGTTTTTTGCCACGAGGCATGTGGGATCTTAGCTCCCTGACCCGGGATCAAACCCGCACACCCTGCATTGGAAGGTGAAGTCCTAACCACTGGACCACCAGGGAAGTCCCCCTTTTAGGATATTTTAATTGCAGTTGCCCCTGCCCAGCCAGGATATTTTCTGCGCCTAGCTTTGATCAGGTGCAGCCATCAGTCCCTGCATCAGTGAACTCCTCAAGACCATTCAGACCTAAAGATATGCTGGAACTGAAGATAGGTGTACCCTTGAAGCCTAGAATATCTGTTAAGTGACTGGAGACGTCCAAGTGTCCATCAGTGGGGGATTGAATAAATACACTGTGGAAAGCACATACGGTCATAGCATATGTTGCATCCTATCACTCTGCTGAAAGCCTGCTGGTGGCTTCTCTTTGCACTTAGAACACAATCCACACGCCTGAAGAACTTGCATGCTTTGACCCTGGGCTGGTCCTCTAGTTTGCTCTTGTGCCATTTTCCTGTGTCAGGACCTTTTACTTTCTCAGGCACACGGCACTTTCCCAGTGTCAGCCCTTTGTTCCTGGTGTTCACTCTGCCTGAACCAGCGCTCTCCATTGATTTGGGTGCTAACTCCCTTTTTTCCTTCCGCTGTCAGCCTAAATGACCTCTCAGGAGAGGTCTCTGGCTCCCTCCTCACCCTCCTCCTCCCAGACCCCCTGTTTTTTTTTTTCCCCTTTAAGATTTCAGTCTATAATTATTGTGTCTGCCCTATTATGTAACCCTAGCATCTGACACATACCAGGTACAAAATAAACTTTTTTTTCCAGTGAATGTTATATTTATAAGGCGAAATGTTGGCAAGTGAAAAACTTAAGTCACAGACAAGCATTGAATAATCCATTTACAAAAATTAGAATTTCTGCACATTATATGTGCGTGTTTATATGTTCATATAAGCACAGGAGAAAAAGAGAAAGTGTATAACCCATCTTGTTTCCAGTTACCTCCATGGAGTAGGATTAGGTCAGAGCCTTTTATGGCCTGTTTTGTTTACTTACGTATTATCATTTTTTTTTTTTTACAGTAAGCATATGTAACTTAATAAAGCAGTAATATTAAAGTAAATCTAATCAGAATTTCTAGCTTCGTTTTTAACAATCACATGTCTTTATGGCCAGTGATCCTTGTTATGGACAAGTTTTATAGCTTTTTCAGTTAATAAGAAATTGGAAATACAAAGTTTGTTTTGGTTTAGGCCAGTGAACTAATAATTATGTATTAGGTACAGTGTAAAGGAGAAACTCCTGTGTATCTCCTCTGTGCTCAGTACTCTACCCACAGAGCACTTCATTTCTGACCCTTGTGGTCACCAAATGTGTGTGGTTTTTCCTCACACCAAGTAGTTCTGCTGTACCAGCTGGGTGTCTGACGGTATTCAAGTCAGTTCTCACTCCACCTGGAGATATAGCATCAGATCCCACAGGATAAGGGCTCAAGCCCGCAAGACCACACCTCCAACTTCATTTCAGTCACTAATCACAAGTCCAGGTTGTTACCTGTGTTTCTGACCCACTGGCTATAAATCAAGTTCCCATGACCCCCCTCCTCAGGTTTGATTAATTTGCTAGAGGGGCTCACAGAACTCAGGAAAACAGTTTACTTACTAGATTAGTGGTTTATTACAAAGGATATTAAGGGATAAGAATGAACAGCCAGATGAAGAGATAAGGTGAGGTCCAGAAGGATCCTGAGCCCAGGATGTTCTGTCCTCATGGAGCTTGAGATGCCACCCTCCCAGCACGCAGAAGTGTTCTTCTTCACCAACCCGGAAGCTCTCCAAGTCCGAAGTTCAGGGATTTTTATGGAGGCTTCATTATGTAGGCGTGAATTATTCAACCATTGTCCAGTAGTGATCACGTTATCTCCAGCCCCTTTCCCCTCCCTGGAAGTCTGCAGGGCTGAAAGTTCCAGCCTTCTCTTTAATCACTTGGTTGGTTCCCCTGGCAACCAGCCCCATCCTTAGGGGCTTACCAGAAGTCACCTCATTAACATAAACTCAGCCATGGTTGAAAGGGGCTTGTTATGAATAACAGAAGATACCCATTTCACTTCTATGCCCTGGAGCTATTTCAGGAACTGGTAGCAAAACTAAATTATAACCAGAGATGCCCCTGTGGCTCTTCCGTAGGAAATTACAAGGGTTTTAGGAGCTGTGTGCCAGAAACCATGGACAAAGACAAAATATATATTTTGTTTATTATAAATCATGATATCACAGCTACTCATCAGAGGACTATGAGTTCATTCTGTTTGTAGATAATTCAGTAGTTCTAATTGAACTGAATTTCCCTTAGCTTGACCATCCTTGAAGAATCATTGACCATTAGGTTCCAACGGAAGGCTTTCCTCTTCTAGCATCCAGGTTACTGGTCACATGCTTTGCATGTAGCATTCTGCTGAGAATTTGCCTTTGAAGTCAAGTGGTCTGCCCTCAGCTGCTCTGATACGAAGTGGGGAGAGAGGTGCAGCTTGCTCTGAGTTTGGTGGTGTTCCCATGGGTGAAGGCGAGGAGGAGGGGGCAGAGGAAAGGAGCAGAATGGAGCAGACTGGACCATGTGAGGAATCTGCTGAGTGTATGTGGAGGGCATCGTGTGATAATGCACAGAGGATGTGTGTCCCTGAAAGTTCTCAGGACGTTTTTTTCCTCCGTCTTCACATCCTGATGACACCACTTCCAACTCGGTACAAAGTCTTGACTGTGTGAAACTGTGAGTTCTTTAACCATCTGGAATGAGTCTCTGGAGCTTCCACAGTGCTAATTATTTCCTGTGAGATCTGCATTTGAAAGTGAGGTTTCTCTCCTTCACCTCTTAACCCTCCTTATCATTCTCTGTTTCCAGTTGGTTCGACTCTGCAATGAAGGAGCTCGGAAGATGGAAAGGACTGAAATGATGTACACAATTAACTCTCAGCTGGAATTTAAAATTAAGGTATTCTCTCATACTTCTTCATAAATAGATTTGTTACTGCTCTTGCTTAAATCTTATGTGAATAAAGAGAGAGTTGAGGGCAACAAAGTGGAGAGGAATTTGCTTTTCACAGCAGGGCCATAAATTGATTACAGAGAGGCTGGCAGGGGAAATAGCAGATGCTTTGCTTTGGACAATTCAGCTCTTGCTAATACCAGATAAAGTGACCTTTCTCTAGGCCACAGACTTAGGTATTATCTAACTAGCACTTTCTTTTTTCCCTAGGAAGACACCAAACTTGAGAAAAGGGTGGTTAAAAATAATAGAATTTTAGAATAGAAAGGAGATTTCTTTAGTATTCTCAAAGTATCCTGCAAAACAGTGGTATCCCACGAGCTGGACCAGGGTGTTCTCCTAAATCAAATAAGGACACTCCTTTCTCAGTTTGCAAAAAAGGATTATTAGTGAATTGTTCTTTTCAAATTTGTTTTTCTTCCATAATTCTTTTTTGCAAAAAAGGATTATTAGTGAATTGTTCTTTTCAAATTTGTTTTTCTTCCATAATTCTTTTTTGCAAAAAAGGATTATTAGTGAATTGTTCTTTTCAAATTTGTTTTTCTTCCATAATTCTTTTTTGCATATGTGCTGCCTGTTACTGCTTGTCTCATACTGCTCAGGGGCAGATGACAGGATGAACAAAGAAGGAAATAACAATTAATGGCGAGGCTAGGCCACGGTCAACTCCTTTGTTGGCTCACAATTCAAATCTTAATGGATGTGAGTGCTCATGGTTGTGATTCTGTTTCGTTTTATGCCACTTGAATTTAATTAACCAACTTAAAGCGGTCATATTTTTTCATGGTGAAAGTGTTCCTAATTTGTGCAGTGGGATTAGCGCGATCGTGGCATTATGCAGATAACTCTCTGCTGTGTCATATAGTTTGAGGGCCACTGATATAGTACAGCTACACCCTTTTATTTTATAAATGAGGAAAATACAACCCCGAGAATAATTAATTGTTAACAGGGTCATTCGGCTCGTGGTGGCAAAATCAGGACTAGGGTCCAGACGTCCTGACTTGCAGATCAGTGTAAACTCTTCCACTGTGACACCCTGACTATAAAGATTTAAATGCAGAAAGGTGATCCGTGATTCTTCTTAGAAAATGATGGATACTTGCTAAAAACAGCATGCACATGCACACACACACACTTTAGTTATTATACCCTCATATAGAAATTTACGGCAATTTCAAAACCCATTTTTTTCCCATCCTTCACAAAGAATCCTGTCCTTCACTTTCATTTGTTTCTAAGTATTTTAGAAAATATATCTATACATCAAAGGATTTTTTTTTAATCCCCTCCTTTTTAAAAATGATAAATCTCTAACCGTTTCCATTTTAAAAGTTGATAAATCCCTTCCCTAACCATTTTTCTTTTTCTTTCTTCACTGATAATCAGTTGGTTTAAGATACCTTTAAGCTCTGTTTCTCTAGAACCACAATTAATTTGTAACTGAAAAAATGCTTACCCCAAGGGTTCTTAAAAATAAGTGATTAACATCAATTGAGTGCATGAGTTTTTGGATTTTTGTTTCCTCTTGGTTCAATGGTTAAAACTGCAAACTTAAAGGAAAATATTCTAAGTTTAGATTTATAATGAAGGACTTAATTCAGACCACTTAGAAATACTAATACAACCTTAGGACCTCATTTCTATAACACTTTATGGATAACAGTGGACATTTATATTCAGTTCATTTCAAAGACGAGAAAACAGATGTTCAAAGAAGTTAAGTGTTTTGTCCAAGCACATGCATTCTTTTCAACAAATTTCACGAGCACCTTTGTGGACTGAAGTGGGAAAACAAAAGCATGATCCCTGCCCTCGGGGAGCTTACCATCTAGTAGAAGCCTACAGAAATACAAAGGAATGAGCCAAGTCTACAGCTGTTATGGGAGATAGAAGAGTTTTGAGAACACCAGCAATGGAGAGGGCGTGGCCGGCCCTAAGCATGAGGGACAAAGGGGTGGGGAGCTTGTAGCAGCCAGGCAAGGCTTCATACTGGAGGTGTGCTTGAGCTGATCTTGAAAGGAGAGAGAGAAGGGTCTTCCAGGAGTGAAGAGAAGGAGCAAATGCACAGGACATGGTTTCAGCTGCTGTAGCCCAGGAATTGCACACATTCAGTGGGGTGGAGGGGAGCAGGGCAGAACTATCACTCATGGGAAGGGCCTTGTGTGCCAAAAGAAAGAGCAGAGCAGGATCATCTGGGAGCCACTGAAAAGTTCAAAGCATGGAAGTGACACAGTCAGATGCGCATATAGTAAAGATGACTTTAGCATCATAGTAAAAAGCCTTTTAAACTTATTCCAAATCCAGAAGTCATTAAAAGGAAAATTGATCGACGTGAAAATTTAAAAAATTTCTCCATAGAGTGAAAATTAAAGGGCATTTAAACAGTGAAAAGAGAAATAGGAAACTGGGGAAAAAAATTAGAACTCACATATAGGTAAAGGGTTAATATTCCCAACATATAACCTCAAAGTGATAAGAAGAAGATAAGGAAAAAATCCATTAGAAAATTGCAAACTAGAAAACTGTTGTCAGAAGAGGAAATACAAATGACTGTTAAACGTCTGAAAAGATGCTTTACTTCATTCAGAAGAAAATTGCTAATTGAAATTAAAATAATGTATTCTACCACTTAGATTTATAAATAATTCAAAAGTTTGATAAAACATTTTATCAGTGAGTTGTTGGGAAAGCCATGTTTATCTGTTGCTCGTGGGAAAGATTGTTATAACCCCAGTGGTGGACAATTTGTCAATAACTATCAAAATTACAAATGCAGGTTACTATGACCCAGCAATTTTACTTCTAAGAATTTATCCTATTGATATGCTCATGACGTATAAAATTAAACACACACACACACACACATACAGACATACACACAAAGTTACTGATATGGCATTGTTTTAATTGCAAAAGATTAGAAACAACCTAAACATCTATCTATAGGGGACTGATTAAATAAATTATAGTACACCTAAATTATGTAAGACCACTCAACTTAAAAAAAAAAATGAAGAATTTTAGGAATCGATATGGTAAGCTTTCTGTCATATTATTAAGTGAAAAAAGTAAGGTGCAGAACAGGAGGAAAAAAAGAGTATAAAGGTTGCTTATGTGTAAGAAATCTCTGGAAAGTTATAGAAGAACAATAACAGTTGCTACCTTGTAGGGGCTGTAATCAGTGGTTGGGAACTGGGTAGATGAGGAACGGGGTGGGAAGGAGGTTGCTCACTTAATAGTTTTTCATAGGACTTTTTTTTTTAACAACCTCCCCTTCCCACTCTACACACATACACCAGATTCAGTTTATTATTTTAAAAATGTATTACAGCAGCTATGTGGAGGGTAAGTTGGGCAGGTAATAAAACCGGAGGCAGAAAACCAGTTTGGAGACTGGAAGCAGAGGCGGAGAGATAAAGCGGGATGCCTGGAGGAGGGCTGTAGCTGTGGTACCGCAGGTGTCTAGTCTGGTCGACTGGATGGAGAGTCACACCATCCACCTAGGTAGGGAATCCAAGAGGAGGAACGACCCTGAGGGAAAGGTAGCGGGTTCTGTGTTGGTTCTATTTGGTTTATGGTCCTACCGTAGCCATTATTGCCATGAAAATATTTACTGAGTATTTACTATGTGCCATTTTCACATAGTCTCATTGAATTCTCACAGGAACCCCATGAAGTATCTAATTATTATTCCCATTTTATCGTTGAGGAATTCGAAGCTAGAGATAGTAAATTATTTGCTCAAAGTCATACACCAAGAAGTACTGAAGCCTGGAATCAGATCTGCGACTGACTGCAGCGTCCACATTCTTAACCATGGCAGCAAAATAATGCTAGTCTTTTCTCATTTGAAGAGGATAAAAGCTTATATATATGTCTGTGTGTGTGTGTGTGTGTGTGTGTGTGTGTGTGTGTGTATTAGATATTTATGTATGTTTGAATGTATGTATGTATGTTTACTTACATGTGTTTTTCATTTTTAAATTAGTAAGTGTCTGGACAAGTATCATGTGCTGCACGTGCTAATGTGAGAGGGGTGAGGAGAGCCCACCGGATGGGCACAGGAAGCCGATATAAATTAAGAGCGTGGGCTCTGGAGCCAGCCTGCCTGAGTTCCAGTTGTAGCTCCACTACTTACTAGCTATAGGACTTTGGGCATTACTTAACTTTCATTTCTTAGTTTTCTGAACCGTAAAGTGGGACTGATAATGGTGCTTTCCCTCACGGAGTTATTGTAAGGATAATTAATGGGAGGGCAGAGTGGAGAGTGACTGCTCAGTGCATATAGACTTTCTTTTTAGGGTAATGGAAGTGTTCTGGAATTAGATAGTGATGATCATTGCACAACATTGTGAATGTACTAAAAGCCGCTGAATTACATGTATACTTTAAAATGGCTAAATGATACATTTTTGTCTCAATTTAGAAAAAACTTGCTCTTCCTTGTCTCACTGGCCCATAAAATTAGTTAAATTTTATGCTGAGGCTGGTTTTCTAGGATGCTAAGTAACACCAAAAAGAATGAAAATCTTTTCTCCATGGGAATTATATCCATACCTTTAAGGATGTGTTTTTGTTCATGAATTTCTTTTCTTATTTTTGATTCACACCTGGATTCTAGTCTTAGACTAAGCTTCTAAACTGTGGGAATTCACATAGGAGCAATTTGGGCTACTGCGATTCTTCTAAATATTTTGGTCATTTTTATAGCGTCTTCTTTTTTTTTTTTTCAAATTTTTATTTATTATTATTATTTATTTTATTTTATTTATTTATGGCTGTGTTGGGTCTTCGTTTCTGTGCAAGGGCTTTCTCTAGTTGTGGCAAGCGGGGACCACTCCTCATTGCGGTGCGCGGGCCTCTCACTATCGCGGCCTCTCTTGTTGCGGAGCACAGGCTCCAGACGCACAGGCTCAGCAATTGTGGCTCACGGGCCCAGTTGCTCCGTGGCATGTGGGATCTTCCCAGACCAGGGCTGGAACCCGTGTCCCCTGCATTGGCAGGCAGACTCTCAACCACTGCGCCACCAGGGAAGCCCTATAGCTTCCTCTTAAAAGAAAGCCATCTGAGTGAGTTTAATCTTTCAACAATAAACTGAAACAAAAAACATTTATGATATCAGATTTTTGTTTGTTAAAGAAGCATAGGCATATTGCAAGCCACTGTCAATTTTAGATACACATTGGAAATTTATTTTTGCCCAGTGGAGTATGAGATGTTCATAAAGCTCAATCTGTTTTAAGACCAAGAGTTAACTGAAGCCTGCGTGCCTAGAGCCCCTGCTCTGCAACAAGAGAGGCCACCACAGTGAGAGGTCCGCGCACCGCAATGAAGAGTAGTGCCCCCTCACAGCAACTAGAGAAAGCCCGTGCACAGCAACGAAGACCCAACATAGCCAAAAATAAAAAAAATTTTTTAAAAAGAAAAAAAAAGACCAAGAGTTAAAAAAACTTTTTTCCCCATCCTCTAAACTAAGAACAGTCATAGGGTGGCATTACATAATACTGTCATTGGTTTATCCTATACACGCAATAACAAGATAGCAGTGTGTTTCCAGTAGTTGCAGCCCTGTGGCAGGACCTAACCTGACTCTGATTATTTGTGGTGACCTCTTATGTGTGCTGGTGAGTTCCTCCTGAGTTATCTAAGCAACCTCTCTGTCACCTTTTAAGTCTCAGCCATAGTCTGATTTGAGATTTGGAGGCTGAAAGCTACATGAACGCCTTTAAATAGCCAGTTGTGAAATTTTGAGATCAGCCATGCTGTTTCATCTTGCATGTTAAATCTTCAGGAAAATAGTATATAACTGATGAGCAACCTTCTTATAAACGTCCTTTATAAATTAAAAAAATATGAAATCCTTTCTTAGCGTTCTTATTTCCTCCCTAATATCCTCAATTTCCTTTGGCTATTTTTAATCATTATTCCCTGAAATGTATGACATTTGGTTGCACCACACTTACTAGAGTTATCTTTTGTGTGTCCAAGAACTTTTGCTTATTTTTATGGATGTCGTTTTTTCAATCAGATTTTTGGCAGTTAGCATTTCTGGTAACTTAAAAAAAAGAGCTTTCAAGGGTAAGGATTATTCTGAGGTTTTGAGAGTTTTCCAGTTGGAAACTGTAAACTGAATAAAGAAAAGACGGTATGCAGTTCCTTGAATATAGCCTTTTCTATGAGATTAAGATGGATTATTCTGGAAGAAGTTCATTTTCACAACCAGAAAATGGCATGATGCTTTCAGGGATGAACTTCCATGAGGGAAACTACCGTAAACTTAAGAAAAGGTTTTCTCCAGAATACAGCTAAGTAGATAATCAATAGACAAAACATACGTTTGCAGGGTTTTTTTCTTTCCTTTTGAATAAAGTCTTTTTAGTTCATGAATTGAATGCAGACTTTTTAATTTGTCTTTTTTTTTTTTTTTTTAAGCTGGTTTTATTTATTTATTTTTATTTTTGGCTGTGTTGGGTCTTCGTTTCTGTGCGAGGGCTTTCTCTAGTTGTGGCAAGCGGGAGCCACTCTTCATCGCGGTGCGCGGGCCTCTCATTATCGCGGCCTCTCTGGTTGCGGAGCACAAGCTCCACACGCGCAGGCTCAGTAGTTGTGGCTCACGGGCCTAGTTGCTCCGCGGCATGTGGGATCTTCCCAGACCAGGGCTCGAACCCGTGTCCCCTGCATTGGCAGACAGATTCTCAACCACTGTGCCACCAGGGAAGTCCAATTTGTCTCTTTTTAACTGCGGCTATCAATGTTTTTTTCGTATGTTTGGATTCTGATTTGTGATATTTAAAATAACTTCAGTTGATACCAATAGGTTTCCTTTTGAGGCTTTTCAGTTTTAAGTGACTCCTTATCAATCTTCTTTTTCAGTTAAGAGTTAATGGAAGGGTAATAATTTTTGGTTGACCCAGTAACATTTTCTGATTGAGTTTTAGTTTTTATATAGGCAAGTTAATATTAATAGTTTTTTATATTGGAAAATAGATTGTTCTTTCTGATTTTCTCTTGGAGAATGTGCTATCCTTCTCTAACTGTATTTCACTATTACGTACCTGTTAAATACACTATTATATAAAATAATGATATATCATTTGTTTGAATGTAAGTTTTATACTTTACTTTCAATAATCCTAAAAGGACTTGACTGGCTCTGGGTACTGAGTGTTTCTCTTTTTGTAGCCTTTTCCTCTAGTCTCCTCTTCCCGGTGGTTGGTCAAAAGAGGTGAGTTGACAGCCTATGTGGAAGACACTGGGCTTTTCTCAAAAAGGACATCCAAACAGCAAGTCTACTTCTTCCTCTTCAACGACGTGCTCATTATCACCAAGAAGAAGAGGTAAGCCTTCTTGTGGCGTTGCTCGCTGTACATCCAGTTTTGAAGCTCTGTAATTCAAACACCTGTTGGAGGTGATCATCCTTGAAAAGCTTGAGATGTCAGGTGTATAGTTTCTACACGTGGACTCATAGAAGCCTCTGTGCTTCATTTTTTTAAAATTACCTCTACAGCGAAGACTTGAATTGTTACCAGCGTCATTATCCTAGCCAACTGCTGCTGGGCTTTTACAGCGTGCAAACCTCTGTTCTAAACATTTGACAGGTTTACGTCATTGGATTCTCTTGACATCCCTGGGGAGGCAACCCTCTTAATATTTTCGATCAGCATTTTTCACAGTTCTTCTGCCATAGGACCTTTGTATAAAACAGACAAAAGTTGCTCCGGTTGAAAACAAGCTGGGGTGTGACTCTAGCGCTTCTTGTAACTTAATTTAAAATCCACTGCTCTTAAAGATTGTTAGAAAATCTTTAGAAAGATTAGATTTTTTTTTTTTTTTAGAAAAAAGTTTCCCCGTGGCTGGGAGGATGTTAGCAATACTCCAATACTCCCTGCTTCAGGGAAGAAAGTCAATCCCTTGGTTGGCAGAGTGTTTATTCCTCTTACTTTAGACTTCTGGTTGTGGAGTCAGGTCCTGCTCCAGAAGGAATACTGCACAAGTCTTTTCTTTACAGCATTTGTTCTAACTGTTCCCACTCAAAACACACACACACATGCACATACACATACACATACTCCCCTTAGCCCTTAGCTCTGCCTTTCTCTAGGGAGCATTCTTTATTAAACGTACTCAGTATGTGTTGGATTATAAAATATTTTCCTGCTGTTTCTCCATAAATAGTCCGTCTTTCCTAGAACATGAACTTAGAATGAAAATATAGATCTGTGGTTTGTTATTTCCACATATGAAGGCGATGAAGGTAGGCTGAATTGCTGGCATATGATAGGAATAGTAGTAGTTAGTTCACAGGGTACAGTTTAGACAAAGTAAAGAGAATCATGGAAATGGGCTTCTGTGAATATATAAAATTAATGCCCAAATTTATCATGAAATGTTTATTCGAATTCTACTTCTGAGTTGCTGACATTTTAGCTTGAAAGTTCAAACTAAATTGAAGCAGAGGTTGAGCTTTTCTTTCTGCTCCTTTTAATCAGACTGTATTATGAATTACTTCAGCTGCTTGGCTGTCGAGGTGACATGAAAACTTTGTATGGTCCGCCCTGAAGAGCCATAATGTGACGATGATGAATACATAAAGATGCTGATGATTATTTTTCATACTTAGGAAAACAGGGTTCCCATAACTTCAGGAAGAGATTCTCTCTCTTACCTGGGACAGTTTAAATAGTTCTAGTAGCTAAGTAAATTTTATAAATACAGATTGGAGAGGAATTATAATTTTTGTATTTTTGTGTTTTGTTGGTTTCCTATGAGATAGCAAGTTTCTTTGGCTTTCTTTGCGATGTTTTGTTTTTAGAGGAGGGTAATTATATATGACTCTTCAAATGCCAGAACTCTTGACTTTTAACATCTTCCAGCTGTTGAGATATTTGTTCTGTCTCAATGGACCAAAAGCTTTCACTAAACTTTTGATTTTTAATGATAAAATATACATTGACAGTACCAAGCCAATTTTAAATGTAAATGTAGTTTTGCTTATGGTGATGAAAACATTAAGGGTATTTAAACCCGTATGTCACAACTTTTATTCTTTTTTTTTTTAAAAAGGAACAACGTTTTTTTAAAAAATACTTATTTATTTATTTGTTTATTTGGTCACACTGGGTCTTAGTTGCCGCACACGGGATCTTCATTGAGGCATGTGGGATCTTTAGTTATGGTATGTGGGATCTTTAGTTACGGCATGGAACTCTTAGTTACAGCATGGAACTCTTAGTTGCAGCATGTGGGATCTAGTTCCCTGACCAGAGATCAAACCCAGGCCCCCTGCACTGGGAGCGTGGAGTCTTAGCCACTGGACCACCAGGGAAGTCCCACAACTTTTATTCTTGAACTTGCCTAGAACCCAATAAATACAGACTTTTGAAAGTTAGAATTAAGATATATGCTATGCTACTTAGCAGTGTACTTTGCCCTCCACAGGAGATTTTGCCATTATATTTAATGTTGCACTGTGAGCTATCCCATATTTGTTTCCTTAGATATATTTGCACTTCTCTGTTAATAAAAGAAAGAAATACAGCTTCAATGGAGAGGGCAACCCTGAGTACCTAACTGCCTTTACCAAAACTGGGGTTTTCTTGCCTTTACCAATTAGCTCATCATATTTCTAAGGTGCTCTTGACTCCGAGAATAGCATTGGAGGTTCAAGTTGTTTATGACCTGAATATTTGGTGAGGGTGACAAGCAGACCACAGAGTCTTGATAAACAGGCTGGGTTAAAAATGTACAGTATGCACAGCCATATTTCTATTATAGCTTCAAGGAGCCAGCTACAAATGCTTTGCATGCCAGAGACAGCCATGAAGGAGATACAGCAGCTTTGAACAAGGCAATCGCTTAGGCTTGGCTACGAGGTACAGATGAAAGATATCTACCTGTGCCAGCTCTGTAGGACTGATCCAACCACCCACTGCCTAAGTATAATTGTAGGATTCAGTCAAGGAGCTTAGCTGCTGGGTCTCCAGTGGTTTTCAGCTTCAGGGAGGCTCCCTGGGTACTGGGAGGGACTTTTTGGGAGGATATTTACTCTTCCTCCTCCCGTCCAGTCTGGCAGATGGTTTATGCTGAGATGGTTTATGCCGACGGATGGGATGAGTGGGTACCTTGGCCCTGCAGCGTGTGTGTGTGTACCACTGCTAGTGCTTGCAGAGCGGCTAGGGACCATGCCCCTGTCTGCTAGGACAGGAATTTTCACTCTTTTTTTAGACTATCAGAAAGCAGTTTAAAGTTTCCATTAGCTCTGGACTGCTTGTGAGTCACCGTATTGATAGTCTGTTCTGTCAGATTTCAGAAGGATAGGTGATCGGTTTGACTACTTTGGATGAGAAAGTGAATTCTTGGTACTTGAAGCTTCGACTGCAGGTTGTCTGGATACTTCTAGAGCAGAGTTCTCAGCTCGGCACTATTGAAGCCCTACAGCTCGTTGCCGTAGGGGGCGCCCTATGCTGTGGAGGATGTTTCAGCAGCATCCCTGGCCTCTCTCTACCTACTGTTGGCTAGTGGCGCCTCCCTCCCAGTTGTGACAACCAAAAATGTCTCCAGACATTGTCATATGTCCCCCAGTTGAGAACCACTATACTAGAATGATGGCAAACTGTCAACCAGCTTTGCCTTCAGAGGGAGGAAGGTGTGCAAATCTATCAGACCTGACACAGCAGTAGCAGTAACATTGTAATAAAGAAGGAATAGATTGCCATGTTGTACTCATAGATTAATGAATAATAACTTGTTATAATATCCAATTTTTGCCCAGCGATAACTTATAATTAGTTATCCATTACAGTGCACAGACTACACCCCGATGTACAACCTTCTGGATTAAGTACCATTGTCCCCGGTTTTGAAACGTGAAAACTGAATTCAAGACCTAAATAGGTTCAAACTCCCCAAACGCTTATTTTGCAAGGTAGTTAACTGTCTTCTTGTCTCATTCAGTGCCTTGTATCTGGCTTAGGTCTTCCTTTTCAATTTCTTCTGAAGCTAAAAACAGTCTTCCTCCCTGTAATAGTTTCTACAGCTGCTGTAGCAGAGTACCATAAACTGGGTGGCTTAAAACAATAGGCATTTTTTCTCTCATAGTTCTGCAGGCAGAATTCCGAAATCAAGAAACTGGCAGGGCCGTGCACCTCCGAAGGCCCCAGGAGAGAATCCTTCCTTGCCTCTTCCGCTCCTGGTGGCTCCCGGGCTCCTTGGCTTGTGGCAGCGTAACTCCAGTCTCCGCCTCCGTCTTCATCTGGCCTTCTTGCCTCCTGTGTCTCTGTGTGTCTTAAAATCACCCTCTCCTTATAAAGACACCAGTTATTGGATTTAGGGCCCACTCTAATTCAGAATGGTCTCATCTTAACAGATTCCGTCTGCAAAGACCTTATTTCCAAATAAGGTCACATGGACGGCACCAGGGGTTAGGGCTTCAACGTATTTTTTGGAGGACACAGTTCAACCTCCTAAACTGCTCGGAACATCACCACTGCCTCACTTAAACACAGAGTGAAGGGCCTTCCCTGGTGGCAAAGTGGTTAGGAATCCGCCTGCCAATGCAGGGGACATGGGTTCGAGCCCTGGTCTGGGAAGATCCCACATGCCGCGGAGCGACTAAGCCCGTGAGCCACAACTACTGAGCCTGCGCATCTGGAGCCTGTGCTCCGCAACGGGAGAGGCCGCGATAGTGAGAGGCCCACGCACCGCGATGAAGAGTGGCCCCCGCTCGCCGCAACTGGAGAAAGCCCTCGCACAGAAACGAAGACCCAACACAGCCAAAAATAAATAAATAAATAAATTTATTAAAAAAAAAAAAAGAATGAAGAAATGTGCTGTAATGTCTTAGCTAGTTCTAGAACACACTTTTTTTTTTTTTTTTTTAACATTGATGCCATTTTTCATAGATTTCTGAATGTCATCATGGTCATGTGATGTGAACAGCTGTATTTGGAGTTTTCTCAGGTTACCTGCATGTTCCAATCTCCTTCCAACCTGTTCCTTCTCCAGGGTCTGTTCCCTGCTTAGTAAAGGGCACCTCCATCCACCCAGTTGCTCCACAGTAAATCTGAAAGCCCACTTTGTCCTTTTCCTCACCGTGCTCCGCATCCGTCTAATGCCCAGTCTTCTACTCACGACGAAACAGCTTCTTTCCTCACACATTACCACGCCCTTGTACCACCACCTTGAACTCGCCCAGAAGACACACCTAGCTGGCTTCATGCCACCATCCCTCCATCCA